>NC_091758.1:25481083-25736083 GCF_043380555.1 Nothobranchius furzeri
ACAAAAAATGACGTGACGGGATACTCTCCCTACGAGCTAATGTTCGGTAGGCAGCCTCGGTTGCCTATAGATATTGCCTTTGGGTTACCGCATTTGAACAAGCCCTCTATAACTCATTCTCAGTATGTTAAAGAACTGAAGAGTCATCTGGAACAGAGTTATGACATTGTCATAAAAAACTCTCAAAAAACAGCGAGGAAGAACAAAGAACGGTTCGACAGAAACATTCGTGAGTCCACACTAGGTGTGGGAGATCGTGTTTTAGTCCGAAATCTTCGCTTAAGAGAAAAGCATAAATTAGCAGACAAATGGGAGCAAACAGTGTATATAGTTCTCAAACAGATGGAAAACTTGCCAGTATACACTGTAAAACCAGAGAACGGAGAAGGACCCAACAGAACACTCCACAGAGATCTTTTACTGCCTTGTGGTTTTCTCTCTTCATTAGAAAATGAAACAGAACGCGTTACGAAACCTAGCAGACCTCATACAAGACAGAGTTCAGCCTTAGAACCTGACCCAGATGAGCCACTTGACGAAGAGGTAGATGAGTTTTATTACTCTGATCTTCCACAAGTGCTAAACCGACCATCCTATCAAATAGCGGTCACCTTGCCAAATAGGGAACTCATAGCAGATTCAGGACCGGTAAATAATATTCAACAACAAAACACACTATCCTTACACACAGGGTATCGCAAGGAACCAACCTTAGCTGGTAATGAAAATGCTGAATTGTCCTTACTTGACAAAGGCATCAACACCGAAACATTCTTACCTGACAGAATGAGTGAAACTGCGACATTCTTACCTGAAAGAGTGAAAGAAGCAGCAACATACTTACCTGAAAAAACGAAAAAAAACGAAGTATACTTACCTGACGTAGAAACGGGGGATGAAACTAACACAAACCTACCTCAATTGGATGGTGTCCTAAAGTCGCAGCAACGTGATGTAAGTTTTGAACCCATCATACACGATCAGACACATACATCTGAAAAGACCAAAGTCTTAGAGAATAGCTCATCAGCTCTGTCGGAAACAGAGAGCTCACTTCGTCCTGTCTCAGTTGAGAATCAAACCGAAACGGATGAGCATGATACTGTGCAACCAGAGATGTATGTCAGGAGATCTGAACGAAGTAGTCAGCCTCCTCAAAGACTAACTTACTCTCAATTGGGCAATCCACTAGTGACCGTAGTTAGGTCCCTTTTCCAAGGACTTAATAAAGCTTTTATTGACTCTCTTACTCAAGAAGTTGTGTACCCCGTAGAAACAATGCACAGGGACGTGCATGATATTTAATGGGGGAGGATGTAACCCAGAAGCTAGAACCTTAATGAGGTATTAACTAATTGGCTTACTAATATGATCCATCCTCAATTTAGATAAAATATAAAATATAAATTAAGGAAATTAACAATACTAATTAATAGATATCTAATTAACTAATAGATAATTTCATAATGAATTATTGGAAGGGTGAATAACTAAAATAACGAGTTTAATATTAAACATCGGTTAAAACAAGAATTTTGAACATCACTAACAGAAACAGAAGAGGAAAGCTGTATACTATTGGTCCAGGTGGGAATCTGAAATTTCATTGGCTGAGAGAAATAAGTCCCGCCTCCGCGAAATAAAACCGTGCGACGCAGCTGAGCGAGAGGAGAGACAAACGGCTGTGCAGCACGCAGATACAGAAAGCAAAGACTGAGCGGTTAGAGAGAGAGAGAGAGAGAAAAAAAAACAACGGTCGAGGCCGTGAAGAACCCTGATTTGGGTGCCGCATAGATAGAGGGAGAGGCGGACTTGACTCCTTCTAATAAGAGCTAGGAACTTGGAACCAACGCGATTTGTGTGGAGACGACAGAGTGAACCAATCCTCTGTAGGAGGGAACCGTTGGAGCGCGTTGGCTGGGTTTTTTTTTTTTCCTTGGGTTTGATCCCGACTCCTATGATCACTCACTTGGAACGAGAACTGGATTTCTTCCTGACGAGGGAGATGGCGAGCCTTAACCACTGAACGAACCAGGACATCTCAAGTAACTGAAGAGCAGACTGCTCTCTTCTGTGAACAATCTCAACGGTGCGGTAGGAAAAAATCGCACCACCGGACTCTGACTTTCACCCCAAGCGTGGGGATTTGACTTGACGCCGGCTGACTTGTGACTCATATGATCAAATCTCATACCGAGCATTTTACTATTGTCGATTGTTTTCATCTGTTTTTGTGTGTTATCTTTATGTGTTATATTTCCCATTATTATTAAGATTTAGTATATAAACCGTTTCATGCTATACCCGTGACTCCAGTCATTCTTAAACAACCTCCAATTCTCCCCGAACCTAATTATTGGCCCATTTGTTTATTTTTTCTTTTAATTATCTTATTGTATCCTGTAATCCGGTTACACCATCAAGACAAATTTTAGGAATTTGGGTGTTGTTTTTGACTAATCAATGTCTCTTGAAGATCACTCAAAAGCCACCTCTTAGCCACCTCTGTTGTCACTAGGCTTCCTGGGGCTGGAGGCTAGGAGGGAGATCTGGCCGTCTGGTTGGGGTCTGGGGTGGTGGGTTGCTGTGCTCAGCGTTGGGCGGGGGAGCCTGCTCATCAGCACCCCAGCAGAAAGGGTCAAACTCTGGTTGCCGGTGATGGTTGTACCCAATGTGCAGCAGTACCGGGACCAGAGTGAATAGGGTGTGTATGAGGAGCATGAGTGGATGTCCGGAGTGCATTTTTGTAAGTCTTTGGTTGTATGTGTGTGTGAGAGCATGAGGGAGGGAGTGTGTGACTGTGTTTGTGTATGACTGTATATGTCAGGTGGGGCCTTTGACTCCTCCCCTCTCCTGGAACTTCTCTTGATGATATAGATCTTTGTCCCCCCTCCCCTGCCACACCTGGTGTGAGGGGTTGTGCCTTGGTCTGCCTGAGTGTTCGTGGCAACCGGGTCTGGGGGTTTAAGATTTTGGCATCTGCCTGATAGATCCCGGTGGCTGCCTGGTGGGGTCTGAGTCCCTGGGCTCTGCTGGGTCCCCGGCGGGGGTGGTCGCCCCTGGGTCCCGGGTCGCTGGGTCCCGGGCTCGGCCGGCTAGGGGGTGGGAGGCTGCGGGTGGGCCTGTGGGCTTGCCGCTGATGTCTCCCGGGACTCTGCCGGCTGCTGGTTGTGCCCCCCCGGGGCGATCCTCTGTGCCTCTCGAGGGGGGCGGGGGCCTTCCTGGTTGCAGTCTCCTTGGGGTTCCTGTGTTCTGGGGCAGCGCCTGGATCTCTGGGACTTGGAGCTCCCCCCGTCTCCTGCGCATCTTTGGGGGGCGGATCTGTGGTCCCTCACACTCTCTGTTGGACGCTCCTATAGAGAAACCTTATATGCAGCAGACTGTACCTTGAGCCCAGGGCTACCGGAGAGCTATCCAGCATGTTTCAGTGGATTTTCCTGCTTTAACAGGTTAGATTAGCTGTTAAGCAGCTCAGCTATTTGTTGCTGATTAAAACCAGGTGTGCTGAAGCAGATAAACCTCTAAAACATGCTGAATACTAGCTTTTTGGGGCCGTGGAGACAAACCCTGCAGCTAATCCAATGCTATGGCTAACGGCTACTTACCTTTCAGAGGTGATTCTGTTGGGTCGGCTCTGGGAGTTTCAGGCAACTCACAAGCTCAAAACAATAAGACTCAGGTCCGCTTGTCTCCTCCAAATAGACTTGGTCCCTTTCTTCTCGAGTGTCTGTAAGGAGGGGGAGAAACGTCCTCCACTTCTATCAACTGCTCAGAGTGAAGGGAGCTAGCTTCGTCTAGTTAGCCATCGTCTTCGTCACTGCCGCGGCTCCGCCCTCTCGATCCTCCAGGCAACGCCTACTAATGTTGCATTTTTTTAAATTGATACGTGGGTGGAGAAGGACTCCGAGGCTCAATTGACCCGCTCTTTAAATAAACAAGCGCGTGTACACACACAGGTGCTCACATGGTGCTCTCAAAAGTATGGGCTTGGACATGTTAAACACAGGTCTTAAGACTATGGTGGGCACTTAATGCACTGTGATTTATTATGGTGACTCTTCAGTTAAATAATGTTGATTATATATTTTTTTCATCAAGTTGACGCAGTGATAGCTAGATCTTGTTGTATTGTTGTTGTGTCCCTTTTTTGTCCTTTTCTTGTTTTTTTTTTGTCTTTTTCTGCAGGTCTAGAAGCAGACTCTTGTTCATTGTTTATTTTTGTGGAACCCCTCCCCACCTTTTCTTTTCCTTTCTCTTTCACCTCTGTCTCCGTGTCTGGTCGGAATTACAAAGCATTCAACAACAATAACAATAAAGTTTTAAGTATCAGGCGTGACATTAAAAGCAAACGCTTTGATGCTCCACCTGAGAATAAATCTGTAAGGCTTGTCACCAGCATTCAGACATCAATTCTGCTTGCTTCACAGCCAGACAGGACACGGTAAAAAAAAAAAAAAAAAAAAAAAAAAAAGATCACTCAAAAACATTGGTTCGAAACTGTTTTCATCACTTAAGAAACATCTCCAAACTCTGAAGGTTCGTGTCAAAACAGAAACTTGAAAACATGAACTTGAAATGATTTTCCACGCCTTTCTCTCCTGCCGTCTAGATTACTGTAACACACTCTTCACATGTTTTAACAAAAAATCCTTGACCGCCTTCAGTTGGTCCAGAACTCTGCTGCGAGGCTCCTGACTGGAGCAAACAGAAAAGCACACATCACTCCTATTCTAATGTCTCTGCACTGGTTACTCATTAACTCATTCGCTGCCAGCCATTTCCTGATCGGTAAAGCCCTTCGCTGCCAGCGCTTCTCACCGATTTTACTGTTATTTTAAGAGTCACAGAACGTTGCGCGCTAAAACAAGGTCGACGCTAAAACAAAGAGTAGACTCATCTCTTACATCAGGAAGAATCCGTGCGTTTCCAGCTTTATCCGTTCTTTCATAATCCGTTGTTGAACTGTGATCGGCAGAAGCTTTTCCGGTTCGCTCCTCACTTTTTTTTACAGCAGTGGCCCAAAACGATCTGCTAACACATGGACTTTCTGCTTCCTGATCACGTGACGTGTGACATATGCAGATGAAGATTGACTTTAGAGCTGGGATGTTTGTTCTCTTGGTGCAGGGGCTCGTTTCGATGTCCACACAGTAAAAAAAATGCAAAGGACGACTTTAGTCTTCATTGGAGGTGAATGAGTTAACTGTAGAGTCCATTTTAGAATCGTGACTATAACTTTCAGGGCTCTATACATGGTCAAGCTCCTCCCTATGTTACTGAACTGTTAAAGTCTTATGCTCCAACCCGAGCCGTCACGTCCACCCACCAGAACCTTCTAGAAGTTCCGAAGACCGCTCCTTCCAGATTGTAGCACCCCGACTTTGGAATGATCTTCCTTTATCCTTGCGTAGCACTGACAGTCTGGACACTTTTCAAAAACAGGGGAAGACCCTTTAATTTGAAGTTACTTTCACAAAAACCTTTTGTCTTCTTATTTTTAACTCAAATTTGTAATAATCTTTCATCTGTTTATGAAATTTTGACCTATTTTTCCTGATGTCAATCTATTTCTGTTTTGAGATCATATGATTTTATGACTTAATGTTTCATTTTGTTTTGATCTATCAGAAGCACTTAGTGATTCTATATCTGTGATAAGTACTACAAAATATTTACTTACCATAACTAGTGAAGCTTTAGAGGTAATTAAATAACCTGGCACATTGCCAACCCAACTCCGGGTCAAGACATTTGAACCAACATTGGGTATAAGCTTTAACCCAGCAGTTTGGTTATGAAAATAACCCCAGTATTTTTTAGTGTGATGATTCCAATAAAACTGTAATAATTTTGAATAATTTATAGATTACAAACATTTACTATCACATTTACTTGCCTTAAAGATTGATTTGAAATAATGACCGGGTTTAAAACAGAAGCAAGGTCTTCTGTTAAGTAATTGTATTAATTGTTTGAATGCTGTTAAGCATTTTTTAACTGTACCGGAGCAGCAATGCAAAAACACTCTAATTAATTTGCATTTTGAAATGCAAAGTGTTATTCAAGTGTGGTATATTAATTCACCTATTTGAAAGAAACACCAGCAGACAAACACTGAATTTACAGTACAAATTTTTGTTTACTATACTTTGTTCTTGCATTACATATTGTTTTTTCATGTAAACTATAGTTTAGTTTGCATTATTTAAAGTTATTAAAACATTTTTTTCCTCATGTCATCTTTGTGCTATTGGGGCCCCCCTGGTGGTGTGGGGGCCCAAAGTGGTTGCTTAATTTGCATATGTCTTGGGCCAGTTCTGCTAAAATAGTGTGATTTTTATTGTTAGGTGGGTTTGACATCATGTGGTCCAGATCCCTTTGATTTTAATAGAAGTGTCTAAATTGCTTGGATATTTTTGACAGTGGAAATCCACTCTTGTTTCATCCCTGTTGGAAGAAGCTGCTTGAGTTCATTAAACTGAACTCACACCGAGTGTCTACTGTAGGTATTCACCACATCTCTGCACTGAAAAATAACCAAACAGTTCCTTTGGATAGATATACACAGGAGGCTTGCCCAATTCAACAGTCCTCAGCGTTCCTTCAAAAAATGTATAAACTTGAGTTTAATAAAAATATTTGGATTATTGTCTGAAATGACTGAGCCCTTCAGCGAGAGTGGACCCCACAGAGGCAAATATAAATCATTCACTGTTAAATATTTGGGAATCAATGCAATTCCCAACCTTCCCCCAGAATGCCAATGTCCTTTCCACAATCTGACCTACATACAAATGATATTTATTTACAAAGTGTAAGTGGCCAGCTATTTCACAACCACATTCTTAACCATGATGTCAAGCTCTCTACAGGGACACTGATAACAAACATGAACCACTAAGACGTTGCATTCTCTCCTGACAGCTGCTTTCTGTTGTTTATGTGTAGCCTGTAAATAAATGCTTACATGGGGGTCTCCAAATTTCCACTCCCTATTAAAGTCTGACCCCTAAGACTGAACCCTGTTCCCTGACGACTGCACCGGGCTCAGTCCTGTGGGATGAGCGCTGGCCTCGAAGGCTGCCCCCTGGCCTCTTTCTGCATTGCTGTGAACAGCCTCGGTCCTCGGGGAGCCGTGCTAAGCTGACCCCCTCCTGCTCGTCTTGGGTTCTCTCACCATCAGGAAACGGGGGCCTTCTTTTGCACCTCTCGGCTGCAACATTTGACAGCTAATATTTTTCTGCCAAATCCACGTCTGTAATCCGCACTTCCACGCAGGGATCCCGTTACGACCTGTCTTGAGGAGGCCAGCTGTTCAAACAAGGTGATTAATTAAAGGAATTCTGTTTGTAAAACAATCCCCGACCTCTCTCTCTCCTGCCATCCCAGACCCTCCCTTTCCTCCACCCTCCACTCACTCCTCATCATCGCTCATTTTCTTTCTCTTCTCTGGCCTTCTCCCATTGGACTCCCAGCACAGCTCTGGCCCAACTCTGCAAGTGTTAGTCCATATTAAAACCAGGGTCTCCTTGCATTTATCCTGATGTTCCCAGAGGCTCTGCGCATTAGCAAGACAAACAACTCCAATAAAGCTGGTTTTGCTAGACTGTAAATGTGTATGTGATAGTAGTGAGGGGGGCCTGGAGCTCTGCCTTGCAGCAGGTGAGGTCTCCTGTTGCCAATTTTGAAATTGAGCACTTAGTCTCTTTCCTCCCTTCCTTCCATCTTTCAGACTCGCTGCTTTGCGTGAGCTGTGCAGGTGCTTGCTATTCATCACAGCGGACAGATGCCTAAACTCCCATCAGGCCGTAACGCTTTTTAAACCTTGCACATTCACACCGTCTTGCGGCGTTGGGGCAAAAGGGTCGCATGGATTATGAGCAGCACCAAAGAGTGCTCACACGTTTACATTTTTTTATTCATAATTGCACTCACACCCTCTGTGCAGAGGTTTTTTCTCAAACAGGGATCCCTGGAGTGCTTGAGCGTTCACAGGACTTGTACCATTCTAATGAAAACACAGTACAGACTCCATCTAAGATCTAAACAGCTCTGGCCACACCTCACACACATGGGACGTGTACGCACCCAGTTGCCTCAGCTGTAGCCTGTCCACATATCTGAACAGATGTTTCATCACAAAACACGAAAAGAGGTCATAAAACCGATTGGACCAAAACCCACTGCACACACGACCTTACACATGCCCCGCAGTCGGTTCTCCTCCTAAAAAGCCAACGGGGAGTTTTTGAAGCTATTTGTGTCAGAAGTCTGGGGTTTGTCTATCCAACAACATCTGTTGTGGAAACAGACTTGGTGAAAGAATTAAGGCAAGGCTTTGGATAGGAGGCCACGCTACCAGGGTTACTGAGCCGTTCTGCATGAGCACCGCAGTGGCCAATCTAGGATAGGGCCATCAACAATATTTATTGAGGCACCAAGTAGTCCAACATCCTTACACAAGATTTCACACTTGAAATTCACATCTGGCTCATTGGTGCTACTAGTGGTTAGACTTGGAATTGCATCCACCTATAATTCGATCAGAAGAGTGACAGAACAGGCACATTTCAGGGGGCCAAACATATTTCAGCAGGGGACAATTCCCCTGTGGACCCACCCCCAGAACTGCCAATGGAGATCCTCCTCTGCTGTGAACTTGAACATGATAATTGTTTACCTGACGTTGTTCACACCATAGACATGAATACGTGGATGCCCCATTGAGTGCTGGAGAGCGTTACAGCGTTGCCACCATATTGGATGGGTTACTCATTCTCCAAACCCAACTGGAGTCAATGCAGAGTGAGCAGCTATAACAATTTTTTGTGCAACCTATAGTTGCAACAACCAGCACACTATTTGAAAAACAGATCACGTGGGACTTTCCTGGGATTTTTTACATACCTGTTGGAATTTATTTCTTTTGTCATTTTATGTAATTATATTTACACTTTAAATATCATGCCATACTATATGTCTGATTTTATGAAAAATTTTAATAAAATGTGTTTTATAGTTTGGTAAACACCTTCCTCAGTAGAATTAAATGCAATAGGGGCCAACAGAGACCCATCCAAGATGGCTACCAGCCACTAAGGAAAGATCCAACAGGCAGCACCAGTCCATGGGGCGTCTATGTATGTGATGTCTGTGGTTCACACATCACTCCAATCTCAGCAAAGGAGGCAGTACCAAGTGTTGAAATTGTGGGGAAAAAATGCTCAAACTAAGAAACTATGAATTAATTTTTAAAAATGTATTTAATAATTCATTATTTATTTCTTGTAAGTTTTAAAAAAGAACCAATATTATTTTCTTCTTCTGAGCTGCCACACAGTGAGACAGAGCCTGACACTAAGTCGGGTTTAGTGCAGACAGGTGAAATCTAAAAGGGGAATTTCATTTCTACCTTTTTCACTGTCCTGGCTCTTCAACACCTCTATGTTCCAAAACCTCAGAGATTCCAGGGAGGTATTAGGTGACTCGAACCGGAAATCCCCTCTCTGTGACCGCTCACATTTGTTTTTTTTAGCTGAGCTCCGAGATGGGTGGGCATTGTGGTTCTAGGCCTCACTCATTCTGTTTCTCCCTCTTCCAGATGCCCAGGAGGGACTCGTTAGAGCTGCCTTCATGCCCGACTAACATCGTGTGGATAAGATCCAGTTTTGTACACGTCGGGATCCTTGTTTGCAGAGTACACTCCACCCTTCCATTCTTTCTGTCCTCCATCCCACCTTCTCCTTTCTCAATTTGACCCTCGAAAGCTGTACCAAAAATTAAAAAATAAAATAAAAAAGAAGCACTTGTCATCCTCTGTGGATGGAGCCTTTCCACATAATTACAAACAGACGTTTGTATTCAGTCATTCCTGCAAGCTGATGATCTCACACCTTTGGTGTGCTGGCCACCTGAATGTTCCCATCATATATGAGTTTAGGCTTGGTTCCCAGTTGAGTTCGAATTGAACAAAAATGGTTTTAATCAGTGCAAGTTGCAGCTTTTATTCTGGTAATAACTTGTTTTCACTCATTAGGAGTAGCTTCACATTTATATAAAATTAAGAAGAAACAAGGAAGAAAAGTGAAGGAAGTGATATAAAAATGAAAAGCGGGGAAAACATCTTGAGCTGGAAGCGTTCCTTTGTACTGGCCAGTCTTGGCTGCACCTGTGATGACAACCCCGTGTGTGCACTGCAGTGATTGTGTAAACTAAAATGAAAGGAAGGGGACTGCTGCTGGGAGAAAAATGACTTAAAATGTCACTCCCAACTCGTAACCCCCCTGCATACACCTAATGGGCACAGGCGAGATAAAGCAGGGAATCAGCAGCATTTCCTCTGTATTCCAGACCCGTTTTGTTACCCCTCAATGCTCCCATGCACGAACATTCTGTGGAGAAAAGTGTGTGTGTTTTTTTTTACTCCACATAAGCTGTTGTTTTAAACTGTAATAGTAACCAGACTGTAATCACATTATTGCACACATGGTGATTTTGACAAGTGGTGGGAGTCATGTGCTGAGGCTTAGGCAAAGTTAGCACACCATTCGCCCAGCTGTGAGCTCTGCCTCCCCTCACTCACACACACACACACACACACACACACACACACACACACACACACACACACACACACACACACACACACACACACACACACACACACACACACACACACACACACACACACACACACACACACACACACACACACACACACACACACACACCTCCCCGCTTAGTGGCAATATGTTGCTCTGCTGTTCTCTACACTAACCTGCGTTGATCTAAATCAGATTTCTGTAAATTGCTCTTACATGTGTGCCTTGAGACTGCCCTTTCTACAGAAACAAAGCAGTGGCTGTTTACTTTCAACTCTGAAAAAAAAGGTGTTTTTCAGAATGGGTGCTCTTGTGTTCATGCAAATAATAAGCAACACATTGGAGACATTTTAATTATAATATATTTTTGTAAGTAATGGCTCTTTGGAGTAAATTACAGTGGGACGCAAAAGTTTGGCGACCCTTGGTAATCATATAAATCGTTGGTTGTTACGATAATTTTTCAGTTAAATACATCATATAGGAGACACTCCATTTGCTCAGTGTTTCTCAACTTTAACAAGTTTCCCAGTCCCTGCACTGGCCACACAGCCCCACAGCATGATGGGACCACCACCATGTTTTACTAGCAGGTGTTTTTCTTGCAAAGCGGTGTTTTTTTCCCTCCTTGCATAACGCCCCTTGTTATGCCCAAATAACTCCATTTTAGTTTCATCAATCCACAGCACTTTATTCCAAAATCAAGCTGGCGTGTCCAAAAATGTGTTTTAGCATACCTAAAGCGGCTCTGTTTGTGCTGTGGGTGAGAAAAGGCTTCCTCTGCATCACTCTCACATGCAGCATCTCCTTGTGTAAAGTGCACCGAATATTTGAACGATGCACAGAGACTCCATCTGCAGCAAGATGATGTTGTAGGTCTTTGGTACTGGTCTGTGGGGTGACTCTGACTGTTCTCACCATTCTTCTCTTCTGTTTATCTGAGATTTTTCTTGGTCTGACACTTTG
The DNA here is from genome assembly GCF_043380555.1 of Nothobranchius furzeri. Lineage (NCBI taxonomy): Eukaryota > Metazoa > Chordata > Actinopteri > Cyprinodontiformes > Nothobranchiidae > Nothobranchius > Nothobranchius furzeri. Next base: position 25,492,651 of record NC_091758.1, read on the forward strand.
AGCCTAAACTTGAACTGTGCCAGTGGTCATCCATTTCCTCAATATGTTTCTAACTGTGGAAACAGACCGCTGAAATCTCTGAGACAGCTTTCTTTGTCCTTCCCATGAACCATGATAGTGAAGTATCTTTGTTTTGAGACCCCCATGTTTCTACTCTTCAGAGAATGTTCAAACAGGAGGGAAACTTGCAATTGGCCCCCTTAAATACACTTTCTTATAATTGGATTAATCTGTGAATGGAGGTCAAAGGTCACAGAGCTTACTAAACCAATTTTTAGTTCCAATAATTAGTTCTAAATATTCCAGAATCCATAAAATGATAACAATGCCCAAATTTAAGTACCTACCTGTGTGTTTAAACAATTATTGAACACTTTATGTAAATACTATAAATTTTCATTTCATATCACTGTGTGTGTCTCCTATGTGATTTGTTTAACCGATTTTTTAAGTGGAAAAGGGTAGAATGCCTTCTCCGGGTCAGGGATGAGGTCCTGCCCCAAGTGGAGAAGTTTAAGTATCTCAGGGTGTTGTTCACGAGTGAGGGAAAGATGGAGCGTGAGATCGATAGGCGGATTGGTGCTGCATCTGCAGTGATGCGGGTGTTGTACCGGTCTGTCGTGGTGAAGAGAGAGCTGAGTCAGAAGACAAAGCTCTCGATTTACCGGTCGATCTACGTTCCTACCCTCAACTATGGTCATCATGAGCTTTGGGTAGTGACCGAAAGAACGAGATCGCAGATACAAGCGGCCAAAATGAGTTTTCTCTGCAGCGTGGCTGGGCTCTCCCTTAGAGATAGGATGAGAAGCTCGGTCATCCGGGAGGGGCTCGGAGTAGACCGCTGCTCCTCCACATCGAGAACGCCTTGGGATTTCCCCGGAGGAGCTGGCCCAAGTGGCTGGGGAGAGGGAAGTCTGGGCCTCTCGACTTAGGCTACTGCCCCGCAACCCGACTCTGGATAAGCGGATGAAAATGGATGGATGGATGGATGGATGGATGGATGGACAGATGCATGGATGGATGGATGGATGGATGAATTTCTAATTGTAACAACAAACGATTTATACAGGAAGATCATGAAGATTAACTAGGCGGTCCAAACTTTTGCATCCCACTGTGTGTCTGAGAGAAAGAAGCAATGATGTGCTATCACCAAAACGACACTTTCTTTCATTGTTTGTCAACACAAGCAGATCTTCTCATTCTGTTTTGAAATAGCTAAAATTACATGATAATAAATTATTTTTCACACCCAAAAGCAGCTGGAACCCCACCATGGCTGGTGTAAACATCTTGTGTTGCATTGTGTTTTTGCCCATCCACAAAAACTCATCTATAACTGAGTACAGAAAAAAATATGGGTAGGAGCATGAAGAATGAATCCCTAAAAACAAAAAACAAAAGTGTGACAGAGTCAGGGTCACTTGGTGTAAATGACGATTAATTGGAAAAAGGTTGCACACGTTTGTGAAAATGAAAGAGATCTGCACACAAAATGTCATCAGAATGTTGTTAATATGTCTAAAGAGCTAAAGCTTCATTATCCAGCATGTTGTAGTTGTTTTCCTGCTCCAATTAAATTCAGAGGCTGAATTACTTGTTTAACAGGTCATCAAGGTCTGCACAAGCTTCTTAATCACCTGTTGATTAAAATCAAGTGTGGATCCGCCACCTGCAGGGGGAAAATTATCTTATTTCTCAGAAAAGATGCAGTGTTTGGTATTTAAAGTGTTGGTAATCATAATGGTGTCCAATTAAAACATGATTTGTTTGGACAGCAATTCTGAATGAAAGCATCCAAGCGTACATAATTTTGTACCCAGATGGCCGAGTGAATGACTCTGATCATATGCAGAACCTCCACAAACACTCAGTTTCATTAAATCCATGGGTATTACGTGATGAAAACAAGGGGTTGAGTTCAGAACACTGCTGTTTTTTGTTTCTTCCCTTTTTTTGCCTTGTCTTTTCTATAATTTCCTTTGAGGTGTGGATGCACTCTGCACTGCAACGCTAACAAGATCAGGCTGCAGGGTGGGCCTCGTCCAGCTGGCTCTTTGTGTTTGTGTGTGTGTGTGTTCTGAACTGACTCACTTATATTTGTAGGTGAAACGTTTCTGAAAACAGCCTTGCATGTGTGGGAAAAAGAGGTGAAACAACAAAAAAGGGATTAAAATAGCAGCGTGTCTCACTTTTCCAGACCTAAAAACAATTAGGATTTTCCCAAAGAGTTAATCATTTAAACTAAGAAGAGCGCGTTCTGAAGCAGACATGCAAAGTGCTTTGAGAATAAAGACATTTGAAATTATGTTGTTGACAGACAGACAAGGAAACAGCACAAACAAATGTATGAAAGCATAAACAGAGAATTTGCTGTTGCTCGTGAGATGTACTACAGATCTGGGCCGTCCCTGACTTTTATCCACTTTGCCATTGTGGTCTCTGATTTATAGCGGAAGAAAAAGATGAGAGAGAACATTTCTCTCTAAACAAAGAAAGCAGATGTACTTTATAAACTCCCTGCTCTAAAAAACATACCGTCCTCTCAGTTGTTAAAGGCTTCGGCTCAACATGTCTCGGACGTTTTGCTCAACTTCTAAATGCTCTGTTTTTTACAGCTTAAAAGTTTCCTGTTTTTTATTTTTTTGCTCCCTTGGATGGTGGTCCAAACAGATAGAGTCCAGGAATCCCTGGAATGGTTCTTGTTAAACGTTGCCTACGGGGGTAATATAATATATTATGACGATCTTTGGAAATACGATGCTCATATTTGCCTCCTATCTAAACCATCTTGAAACGATCGCGCTATCAAATTTTAAGGACCGAAAAGAGATAATGGCGGTGTGTGGGGATAAAGATGCTGCGAGTGGAGATGTTTAACTTACTTGATCCCTCATATCTGGATCGGGACGGTGCATGTTGACAGTCTGAGTGGCTGATGTAGACATATCTATCATAATACATGAGGGTATGACACAACACTGGAGGAGTTAAAGGTGCGGTTAACTCGTTTATTCAATACAATTGCCGTAATCTTTAGTATAAACCAATACCTTATGAGTCATTAAAAATGAAGCTATGATGCTTTTGTTCTGAGATACTGGTGCAGAAGTGAGCTGAAAACAGAAAAACAAAGAGCCACTTTCCACTTCCTGTTCTCAAGTCCCGCGTGATGTCATGACTGTCTATCGTGCAATTTCTCAAGAAGCTTTTGCAGCGCAGCAAGTCCTGTGTGACCATTTAGCCTAATACTTCTCCGTCTGTGTTGGCACACACACACGCAACACCATTATCCGTCCTTGCAAGCCTGCTGGAGAGCCATAGCAAGGACGGACGGCGTCAAGCTTTCTTTTCTAAACATCTGTTCGAGGTGGGGAACGCAAGCTTGTGATTGGTCAGGACGCCGCTGTCATCTACAGCACCGCCATTGCATCCTCAAAAGCATAAAGCGAGTCAAGAATATCTAGGGCAGACACGGAGAAGCTTGAAGAATCCCTCGTGGAAAAACTAAAAATATGAACGTTTTATTCCCATGTGACTGGAGGAGGGAAAAGATGTGCAGCAAGTGTTTATTCGTGGATGGAAATGACGGGATACGTAAGTTTAGAGGTGGCGAGCGCGTGAAGAGGTGGAGGAGGATGAGGGACAAATTTGTCTGTGTTAAATAGTCTCTTAAATACAGAAAAACACAATATAAACCCACTAGTAAATGCATTATCTTGGACCGGATACATGGCAGGATACCACAGAACAGCGCTACGCCTTCTGTTGTCCTGGTGGGGAACTGCTTTGCAACACTCCCCAGGAGACGGAGAGGTATGAGGGCAAATTGTCTCCGTCCCTGGTGTAGCTGACGGAGAAGTACAAATTAGGCTTTTGACTTCCCAAAACCGCATCGCTTCCGTGGCACAGAGCATCTGTCTTCTGTGTGCCCTAGGCTTTAGTTAGGCAAATGCTGCATGCCTTGTGTTAATGGGGTTGGTTTAGATAGACATGTAGAATCTAACATTATTATGTTGTTAAAATGTTTTAGTTTATTTCTTTTTAGCATTCATAAAAATGAATGAGAGTGAATAAGAATTTGAAAAAGCTCATTTTCAGTAAATTCTAACTAAAAATTGTTCAGATAAACTTGAGCAAAAAAAATAAAATAAAAATGTGATGAAATTTGCTTTATTCAATTCAATTCAATTCAAAAATACTTTATTAATCCCAGAGGGAAATTGCTTTATATGGTTATTTTCAGTCCTTTAAAGACCAAGTTCACTTAGAAACCATTTTTACTTATTTTTGAATTGTCATTGTAGCTCTGAGTTTAACATGCAGGCTAACATGATTTTTGGCATTAGCTGCTAATAGAAAAAAGACGAGGAAACTCTAGGATTAGAAAAACCTGGCAGATCTACATAACACAGAAAATTAGCATTCATGGATTCAATCATCTTGGCTTGTGGCGAGGGAAGGCTATAGTTGGTTTAGTGTCCAGGAAAGAGAAGAGCACATCTGAGCTAGTTGAAGCTAACCGTTAGCATTTGTAGCTCCACAACACAACAGAACTCCTTCAGGCTTGTGTTATTTGTGGAGCTAAAACATCTATGTTGCAAAGTGAACAAAGGCAGTGGTAGAGAGATGTTCTGATATCAGGAAATAAAGACCCTACAACCTGCCGTCTTCTTCTCACCTTTGCTCTGGCTCACTACTAGTTCCTTAAGCAGGAGCGCCAGAACTTTATTCCATCAGAGATGGACTCATGCGGCATTCATTTAAATTAGAAACCACTGCAAATTTATTGAAAAAAAGGAGTAAACTTGGTCTTTAAAATCTTGAACACTTCTTGCCTTCATTTAAACAAACTGCAGGCTTTCTGCTAACTGTTTTATGGTGAAGCTAAAGTTTAAGTGGGCGGTCTGTTTTTAATACAGAGTAAGACCCAAAGCACATTTTTCTTATTATTAATCAGAATCAGGAGCTGATCCGTGCCTCAGCCGAAGTGTAGCATTCCTGCAGCTGAAACAGGTTTGGCCATTTGGCTTCAGTCTCTGCCTTTGAGCACAGAAAGTTGCCAAATTCTGCTTTGGTTGGAAGTGAGTTTTCTCTTGTAAATGAGGTTCCCATATGTATCCACCTTAGTGTGGATGTGCTCTCGGAGATTGTTTACTTACTCACAAGGCTTACGACTTTATGACCCTTGGCTCATCTGACTAACGCTGTGACTGTGGGACTGTGGCTTTAGGATCTCATAAGTCTTATTAAAATTTGTGAAAAGGCATCCTACACACCTTCCATATTGTCCATGAGTAAGAGAGAATTTGTCATTAGTGCACGCTGCCTGCTGAGTGACACTACACAGACAAAAACCTTGAACTGGGAACATCAAAGAGCAGCTATTTAAGGGAGCTATTGTGTCCTGCTTGTGGGGACCGGAGAAGAAGGAGTAAATCACTTTGCCTTGTCTAGGTGGCACAAAGAAAACCAACCCACATAATGAGTCAGATGCACTTTAGTGACTCACTTACAGTTGTAATTGACTCAACTTCTGTGAAACTCTGCACGACCCCAGGAGGAAATTCCAATGAAGTTAATTGATGTAAAAAAAAAAGTTTGGTGGAGTTTTATTTATTTTTTTGACCCTTTCTGGTGAAAAATCTAATTTACATGTATGACATTAAAGATTAAAATTAAATTCCCTTTAGTCATCACACTGGTGAAATTTGTGGTGAGCTGCTGACACGGCCCTGCTCGGGAACTATTTGGTGGTTTAAACCCCGATCGAACCCCTTAATGCTGAAGGCCTTGCAGGCTGTATTCAGGGCACAAAAAAGCCCACAAACAGCTGGCTCAGCAGGGACAAGTCAACACTGCAGGATTATTTCCTGGTTGCCTCTGATTGGATAACAGCAATGCAACTTTACCACTAACTGTTAGTTCTGCGACATGGATGAGCCTTGAGGAGCTTCTGCTGTGTGGTTTAGTTGCTAATGCTAACAGTTAGCTTCTTCTGTTTCTGGACGCTGAAACAATGATAACCTTCCCCGTTGAAAGCCAATATGGTTAAAGCTGGGCGGACGCTGTGCGACTTTTTCACTCGTAGCACTCAGCTTCAGCTCAAACTGTACGACTTCCTCGCAGGGCAGATCTCACGAGCCATGTGCTCACACTGTACGTCTGGTAGCGACACGTCAGACTTTAAAATATGCTAAAAATAGCAGTTTTTACTCAACACGTCAGACTTTTTTGTCTTGTCTTGCCTGTTGTCCTTCAGGAGTGCTGCAGGAGGACACACAGGGATTTATGGGGGTTGGATGAGGAAAACGAAATAAAGAAAGTAAATCAGTGTTTTGTGATCAGTTTAATTTGACATGAAAACGACAAACACGCTTTCTTGACAATCTTTGTGAGTAAAAAAAAAACGTGTAGAAATATAAACGAACAACATCTGTCATTAGGGAAATAGCAGGCGAGCGGTGTTGATGCAGGATTGCGCATGTGCCGTGAGCGGTTCTGATTCTTTTTGGGTCGCAGCGCCGCTTCAACAATGCGATACCCTCACGAGGGACGAGCAAAATTTCAAACACGCCAGAAGTCCGTGCGAGCTCACGATTGCTGATCGGTAGCTGGTCACATGGTGTTAATCACCTCTCGTGACCCCCTGTATACTACACGACGCTCGGCGCAAAGCTCGCCCCTATCTCGTGGATTCTCGCACGAGTGGAAAATCGGCTCAAAAAAGTGAAAAAGTTGCACAGTGTACGCCCGGCTTTAGTCCAAGCAATGGCACCTCCAAGAAAATTGCTGCCCCCCAGGAAAATCCAGCGTTAATTAATCATATTCATGTTCAGTCAAACCCTTAATTGATCATGTTTATTCAAGACATAACTGTGAAACTAAATAAAAAATAATACAATTAATGTGTAAGGAAATAATCAGAATAAAAAAATAAATGTTTCTGTTGCTCACCATTTAAAACGTTTTAATCTCCATAATTTTTGTGAACACAGTAACAGGGGAAATACATTTTAAAATAAAATTTGAAATAACATTTTTAATAACTGATAGGTATTTTTCAGAAATTGTAATGTTAATTGTTTGTAACATTTTAGTTAAATGTTTTGGATGCATACTGCTTTATAAATAAAAACGAATAAAGGAGCAATGCAATACATCATCACACGCTAAACTCTCCCAGAGTTACCACAAGTACCAATTTGGTGTGCCACCCCAAAATTTTCTTTGGCCCCATCTGACCACCCTTATCAAAATTTTCTGGAGACGCTCCTGAGTCCAAGTGACAGTGTGACGTAGATCTGTCAGGCTTTTCAAATCCTAGAGTTTCACCTTTAATTTTCTATCAGAAGCGAATGCAGGATATACGTGTAGGAGACTATTTTTGTGTTCAGCGTTCATGAAAAACTCAGAGTGACCGATTATAATCAGAAATGTTCATTAAAACAGATTTTTCATTGTTCCTCACCTTTAATGTTCAGGTGCTTGAAGCATCTAAACAGCAAAACCAGCTATGTTGGATCTCGTGAGCTGTGTCAGTGTCCACCCCCTACCCCCCACCCCCACGTGTGAAGATAACAGATCAGTGAGTTCAGATAGTTGTCCCCGAGCTGTGAAACTCCACGCTTGGCAGGATGCAAAGCTGCAGCAATAACTCACCCGTGCTTTGATACAAACAGTCAGCTGATTGCAAGAGTTGATGCATAGTTTTATCCAATGTATAAACGCGAGATGGAAAATTTGCCAAGATTTGGAGATTAACCAAGCTACACAGATGAAAGAGGCGATTTAGATCTTTATCTGTGGAGGAACATGACCATATGCACATGTTGTCATTCATGTGGCATATCAGGGTCTGCTCACGTCGGCTTTGGAAGTCCTGCGCTGTCTATTCAAACCTGTTTTCCTCAGCCAAGCTTCAACACCACAATAGTTATTTTTTCAAAACCACATTCCGCCTTGATAAAATGAAATGTCAACATTAACATTTCAGAGGGTTTGGATGGGACGGGAGCAGAGATGCTGAGAGTCTGATCCTAATCATGTCTTTCATTCGAGTCTTCTCCTCCTTCGCTCACATCTCCAGGAGATCACCTCTCGTCACGTAACAGTTGTTACAGTCTGTTGGCAAAAATGCCACCACCAAGGGTCTATCTCTCATGTCCTGTCAGAGCAAGCAGGAGATAGTTGGTTTGCCCGGATTGATGGGTGAATATTTGTGTTTATCTCAGCAGCAGATAAACTGCAGGTGTTGAGAATGGGACTTGTCTGACTTCTTTTTTTATTTATTATTTTATTTCTCACAATCAAATTTAAAGGTTGTCCTGAATTCCTTTCACACGTGATGAAGATAATTAGACTTTTTGGAGAGAGGGTGTATATTTGATACCATTCTCGTGCAGGCTGTTAAAGTAACAACGTGTAGCTTTTACTGGTACTCTCTGGAAATAGCCATCAAAATGTTGTTGGAACATAAATGATACCCAGTTGTTGAAAATAAGTTTTGGCTTTGTAACATGTACCCATATGTTTCCTTCTAAACGAGTCCATAAGATCAAAATGCATTTACTGATTTGTAACAAAATTTGTGCCATTCATAAACATTGTTGTTTTACACATTTACCTCTTCTATCCTTGCCAGTGATGAAACAGAGTCTGGTGTGCTTACCTCGTGCTGGAGGTTAAGCTCCCAGGGATTGTTGATCCTAATGGCCATCATCCATTGGTTTGGTCTTACTTTAACATAAAAATACTGCTTGCTTGCAAAGATGTATGCATGTACTTACCCCTTTCACCAAGAAAATACACATAATCACTTTAAGCTCAAAAGCATTCACATTTTTGGCTTGAACTTGGTCTTTAAAGACACACACCTCGTCAGTCTACAGTTTATGTTGTTCTAAATGGAAATCCTCCTGATGTTTTGTTTAGTCAAATGTCTTGCAGAGGCCTTCAGCACTTTGGATGCTTCTCTAAAGTTTTAAAAATGGAAAGAAAATGCATCCTATTTGCAAGTTAATTATTATCTAGAGACATTTGACTTTACCTGTCGACCTTTTAGAACTCAATGTGAATCTTCATTCTTTTTGAAAATCTTGCTTGTACTGTTTCTCACCACCAAAGTGAATCACCGGATCTTGTGAAGACACTGGAAAGAGGAAAAAAGTGTGAAAGCATGCAATTAAACATTTTTGGCTTGTAATAAAATAAAGGAAGAAGAGGAGTCATCCCAAACAAACAGACCTGTTGCTCTGGTAACATGTAGAGCCCCTGCTGAGGTGGTGGGCCATCACAATGAGCTATATTCAGTGACCAGAATCCCAGAATGAGATGGGATATCTGACAGATGTGCTAAGAAGAGAAACATTTTTCCCTTTTGTTCTGATGTTCTGCACAAATCTGAAGAAGGGTAGAGAAGAATACCACACTAATTAGGTGCAGCCCATCTCAGAGCAATTGGACACAGCAAGGGGCTTTCCAAAACATTCACAGTCATTTGTCCATAGCGTTCGAGAGAGGAGGTACATGCTGCTCATGTTCCTCACACTCCTACCATGTGTTCACCTCATGTTACCCTCCATCTAAGATAAGTTTTAATAATGTGTCTGAAAAGGTAAAGCAAGACAGAGGCTTATGATGTGATGAATTTTATCTCAAAGGGAGGAATACAGAAAGACGGATGAAGGGCTAACGTGAACTGGTCAACATGTGGCGCATGTGTATGTGTGTGTGTTTGTGTGAGGCTCGCGGCCACAGCCATGCCCGGAAAGCCTTGGAGCACAACCAGTCATTAGGAAGTCAGGCCGTCTGGAGTGCATTATGGGCTGGGTACTGTAACTCTTACAAGCAAAGGCTGCTATCAAATCAGGGATAAAGGGAACAAGGAGGGAGCTGGAGGGCAAAATCAGACTGTTGTATTGTTTAAACCTGCAGGAGGCTGTTGGAGGGAGCACTGGCTTAAGCCTGATATATACTTCTCCGTCTGCGTCGGTATGGAGACACGCAACGCCATAATGCATCAGTGCAAGGGCTCTCTGATGGGCTCACAGAGGGTGACAAAGACATGGCCAAAATTTTAAACATCCATCGAAAGTGACGGAGACTGCAAGTTTGTGACTGGTCAGGACGCCGCTTCCTGTAAATTCCTCACCAGCACCGCCATTGCCCCATTAAAAAGTTAAAAGACATCTAGTGGTAGACCCAGAACAGATAGAAGTACGTGAAAAGTCCGGAAATATGACTTTTTTTTCACCTGAAGGAGTGCAAAATACAAAGCAAATGTGAACGGAAATGTCAGGAAACGTGTTTAGAGGCGGCGACCGCGTGAAGAGGTGGAGAAGAACGAAGGACAATTTTTTCCGTGTTAAAAAGTCCCTGAAATATATAAACACATTAGTAAATACACTATTGTGGACCGGATGCATGAATGTCATGGTGGCAAGATACCACAGAAAAATGCTACGCCCTCTGTTGTCCTGGAGAGGAATTGTTTTGCAAACTTTCCCACACTCTGTGTTGCGGAGCTCATAGAGAAGTATAAATCTGGCTTTAATGTTTATTTTAGTGTGTGTGTGTGTGTGTGTGTGTGTGTGTGTGTGTGTGTGTGTGTGTGTGTGTGTGTGTGTGTGTGTGTGTGTGTGTGTGTGTGTGTGTGTGTGTGTGTGTGTGTGTGTGTCGCTAACAGGGGTTATGGAGGTATACAGTGGCACAATGCCTGAGTAAATAAGAATTACGATACAAGCCACGGTGGAAGTTTTGACTGCAGCTCTCAACAAGTTGACATGTTTTGGTCCTTCATGTCAAATCAGAGATTCCACTGTTTCTGTTTAGGTTTGAACATGACATCAAATGGATATGATTCACTCCAGAGCATACACAAAACATCAAACTGAGGTAAAGAGTGCAGCAAGAAATGTCTTTGTACCATGCAAGCAACAAAACGTTATATGAAAAAAAGAGAAGGGACATATCAACCAGTTTCATTGATTCTGACTAAAACACGACTTGTTTTGTGTTTGTTTTCAAGCAACACACAACAAAGTGAACAACGCACAGTCAAAAAGGCAGGCAAGGCAAGGCAAGGCAGCTTCATTTGTGTAGCACTTTTCAAACAAATTCAATGTGCTTTCCATTAGGGAGGACAGCATGAACATTAAATTCAATGACACAGCACAATTAAAATACACAACTACATTTAGACCAAGTTAAATACACAAATTCACTTCAGATTTAAGAATCAGAAAAAAGACAAAGTTAAAGGGTAAATGAAAGAAACATCCATTCAAAAGCTGATGAATACATGAAAGTTTTCAATTTTGATTTAAAGGTTACTAGAAACGGGGTTCAAATGAGGTCATAAGGAAGCTGGTCTCAAACTTGTGTTGGCATGATAACAGATAATTTCAAGTATCTGGATGTCCTGACTGATGGACAATTGGATCAAGACTTTGTCTTGTGTGTTGCAGTGAAGAAGGTACTTAGCCAAAAGCTAAAACTTGAGTTCGTGACCTAAGCTCCAACTCTTTAACCTGACAAGCCTTCCTATACATGTAAATATAGTCTGGCCATGACCAATAGACCAAGTTCTGACATGGGGGTGAAAGCTACAGTTGTCTTTAAAAGTGTGTCTGCGATGGTCTGCACCCAATTGGAAAGTGACCAATCAGAGCAACACATGGTGGGATGTATTCATAACAGTGGATATCAGCCAAATGTGCTTTCTGCTATACACCATAGAAGAAGAAGAAGAAGAAGGAGAAGAATGAGAAGAAGAAGAACATCACACTTAGCTTAGCCAATGGTAAAACTGCTGAGGCAATGAAGCAAAATCATTTGCTATTGCTACAGTTTGTCTAGATTTCTAAGCTACAACCCTTCCCAATGACCGCAAGACTTGGATCATCAGAAAGACGAGAAGAAAATAAGATAAATCAAGATAGGACAAGATTCCAGCTACAAGCAGCTAACACAAGCCACTTCCTTAGGGTACCTGGGCCCAGCTGAGAAACTCATGAGAAGCTCACGTAAAAATAAAGTTGCTCTAAACATCTAAAAGAATCAGCTGAGATGGTTAAGATGTCTCCCAGTTTTCCAGGAACAACTCATCAGGAGGAAATCAGACCTAGAAGTTGCTGGAGGGATTGCAAGTTATCTATGGTCTGGAAACTCCTTGGAATATCCTAGAAGGAACTGGAAAATGTCTTACTGGTGAGGCTACCAAGGATGGATGGCAGGTTTTCTTGAGACAGTCATGTTTAATCTGCTTTCTATATCATATATAGCTGAGTGATAATCCTGCGTGTACAGACTGTTTTAGATTTTGGTAGTCCATCCATCCAACCCTCCATTTTTGGCCACTCATCCGGGGTCAGTTGTGGGGGCAGTAGCTTAAGCAGAGAGGCCAAGGCTTCCCTGTCCTCAGCCACTTGAGCCAGATTCTCTGGGGAAATCCCAAGGCGTTTCCTGTCCAGCCAAGAGACAAAGTCCCTCCAGAGTGTCCTGAGTCTTCCTTTAGATCCTCTCCCGGTTGGATGTGCCTGGGAAACATCACCAGGGAGTTTTCCAGGAGGCATCCTTACCAGATGCCCGAGCCACATCAACAGGCTCCTCTCGATGTGGAGGAGCAACAGCTCTACTCCTAGCCCCTCCCAGATGACCGAGCTTCTCACCCCATCTCTACGTGAGAGCCCAGGCACCCTGAGAAGAAAGCTAATTTCAGCCACTTGTATCTGAGATCTCATTCTTTCAGTCACTACCCAAAACTTGTGACCATAGGTGAGGGTAGGAACATAGATATACCGAGAGCTCTGCCTTCTGGCTCAGCTCTCTCTTCACAACAACAGATCGGTAAAACTCCTGCATCACTGCAGACGCAGCATCAATCCGCCTGTTGAGCTCGCCCTCCATCTTTCCCTCACTCGTGAACAAGACCCCTAGATACCTGCCAGAGGTCCTGCCAGAAGACTGCAGATGGAAATTAGCCCAAGGCCATAATCTGGCATAGTTACAGTTATTTTACTGTTCATAAGTATGCAATGTCCTCTTTTAAATAAAGAATGACTGAATGGGGCAGGAACTCATCCCTGACCCATTCACCCACCCATTCTGACAAAGAGCTGTCACAGTACTAATCCATACATGGTCACATACATGATCCTGTATATCAGGCGTGGGGAACCCTGGTCCTCGAGGGTCGGTATCCTGCATGTCTTTGCTCCAACACTTCTAATTTAGTGGTTGATTCACCTGTTCAGCAGCTCATCAAGCTCTGCAGAAGCCGGTTAATCACCTGCTGTTTGAAATCAGGTGTGTTGAAGCAGGGTTGAAACCAAAATATGCTTGATAGCGGCCCTCGGTGGACCATGGTTCCCCACCCCTGTTGTATATGGATGTTAACAACACAGCTGAGAGGTCGGTAGTTCATGGTCCTTCCACCACTCACACAGCTTGTTTCTGAGTCAGCAAATCTCTCTTTGGTCATCGTCTACAATGAATATAGAGCCTTTTGTTCGGGGGGGGGGACCAAAGCATATGAGTCATTTCTATTCATTGCTGAAAACATTTAGCAAGAAAGAGTTGAGCAGATTTCCAGATGTTTGAAGAACAAACATATTTTTACGAAATTGCCGAGTTTCAAAAATTGATTTATCAGTTTAATTCCTGCAGTTAAAACCTGAAACAAAACAGTTGAAGGTTACCATGTAAGGCTTTATCCTCCACACCTGGACTTCATCCTGGTATTTTTTTTAACAACAGGGTGTAGGAATTGCCTGGCAATCATCTGGCCCTCATGTTACAGCAGTCGACTTATTGAAACACCTGTTTTGATTTACGGTGTTTGGGTACTTTGGCAGTGGATGTACTCCAGCACTGAGCTTTGTGCACATGATGTGCCAAGAAGAAACTCTTTCAGTCAACATCAATGTGCTTTTACACACTCCCATTCCACCATGCTCTACAAACACTTGTTTACTTGTTTAAATGCACATGCTTAAGTCCGTACAAGTTTTACAAATTACTTGGGAGGGAAATGAATCACAAGAGTAGATTTTCTGAGTCTTTGTTAATGCCTTTCATTCCTCAACCTCTCCCTGCTGAGCACAGGTGCACTGGCACACAAAGAAAGAGAACACAAACAAATTAGAGCGAGTACAACAGTCCAAGACAGAAAAGAATAGTGGGAGACAGAGGACCATGCATCGGTCTGCCCTGATGTTACCTTTGACACAGTCCCACCAGTTAGCAAGGACCCATATAAAGCCCCCCATTTTCTTTGAACAGAAACCCAATGAGCAATTTTACTGCACAAGATTTTTGGGGCAGTGCCAGAGCTCCTCTTTTTGTTGGCCTTATCTGGCGTGCAGAGGAAAGTTAAAGGGAGGCAAATAGATCCACCATCTGGCCGTCATCTAGCCTCAGTGGTCTGTGGGACACATGACGGATTCTGAGTGGAAAAGATGCCAAAACACTGGCTGAGGTCAACAGGTTTAGGAAATCCCAAAAGTGGAAGAGGCTGAGTTGGTTGGGAGGTTTGAGCGCTTCTAAAATTGAACTTCAAAAATAAAGAAAGCATCAACTTGAATCAGAGGGGAAGTCAAATTCTAAAAGCACAGATTTACCAACCACATTCTCTCTCCCCTGATAACATTTTGATTTCATTAACATGGAATGTGCTACTACTAGTTCATCTGTTGAATGAAGCCTGGGGCACACCAGAGATTTTGAGAAGTCAAGTGGTCACACACAATGCGCCGCACCACTGAGCGCTTCTTGGAAAGTTGCACGATAGTCGTGTTTTGTGAGACTCGAATTCATTAAAATGTGTAAATATGCAATTTATTTGAATATTTTAAGATTGATAGTTCTATAAAGTTATCAAAATTGCGTTTGGGTTCGTGCCGTAAAACCGTTCTGCATTGCAACGTCTGTTGTAAAGTACTCCACAACGTTGTGAACATTGCCTATCTTCAGTGCCTCGGTGCGGCGCTTCTGGGATTAGGCGTGGCGCTCCCTGTGTGCCCACTCTCATTAACTATAATGGTTTCTATCTAAAATGACGGTGCAACACGTCCACCTCCATTTTTTCGACTTCCGGTCGGTAACAAGATGGCACCTGTGCTTGGCTTAGCTGCGGTCACCGGCCACATTTTCAAACTTTTCTCCACTAACCTCCTCTTTTCCAACTTGCTCCTGTCTGTGATCCTCTTCGGTAGTGTCCCTGCTACCATCTCCTATGATCGCCACACTCTTTTGTCCTTCCGTTCGTTCACGATTGCCCAAGATGCACCGAGGGCGTACCTTCCTGTTTGTTTACCTGATTGGCGTGTTGGCCCGAAGCCAAATGATTCCTACCAGGACGCCTCCATTGATGTTTATCTGGTCCCGGGAACACGTAGGAGGAAAAGAGGTAAACGAGCAGGAATCCAGGTGAGAATAAGACTTCTCTTAAAGCGTGGTTTATCTGGTAAGCATCGGCATGATCGTCTAGCTTCTTTTCCTTTGCCTAGCGACTTGAGCGCCACTTCCGCATTCCCGCCAGGCTGCGTTGCGGCACAGTTTCTCTGTCATGGTTTTTTAAAGTCTGTTTATCCTCACTCTTCAGTGGCTTCTCCTCCTGTTCCCTCCATGAGGGGTTTTTATAAACACCGTGGATCTAACCCTGCTAATTTAGGTCCACTAACTCCAGCTGTTTCTGTAGTTTCTGATTCCTCCACCTCACCTAGCATGGCTCTATTGAACACCCGCTCTGTTAACAATAAGTCCTTCCTGCTCAATGATCTAATTCTCTCTAAAAACCTGGATTTTCTGTTTCTGACTGAAGTTTGGCAGCAAACATCTGATTATTCTGGTCTGATTGAACTCTGCCCGAGTGGTTATTCTTTTCTTAGCCAGCCCCGGGGTTCTGGTCGTGGTGGAGGCCTAGCTGTTGTTTTCAGAGACCATCTTCCATGTAGCTCTACAACCTCTGGTCACTTTGCTTCCTTTGAACTGCAGCTGATTAAAGTCGGGCGTAAGGACCCATTCTACTGTGCTGTGGTCTATCGTCCACCTGGTCCAAACAGTTCTTTCCTTCAGGAGTTTAGTGACTTTCTATCCTCCACTGTGAAGCTGTGCAGACTGGTGATTGTTTGTTACTTTAACATCCACATTGATGATCCCTCAGACCACTTTGCCATGAATTTCTCCAGCCTTATGGACTCCTTCAGCTTTACCCAGCATGTTTCTGGCCCCACACACACCAGGGGACACACTCTAGACCTTGTTTTTACCCTGGGTCTAAATGCTGACAGTGTTTGTCCTGAGGACGTTTATATTTCAGATCACCATTGTATTTTGTTTAACTTGTCAGTTTCTGCGTCCCCACCTCCTGCTCGCCGTCTGGTTAGTTCTCGTTTTCTTAATGAGAGCATAGCTAGCAATTTTTCTGCTGCTTTTGATCCACCCTGTTCTTCTGATAACGACTCAGATTCCTTAACTTCTCAGTTTAACGAACACTGCCTCTCCATTCTGGACAATATCTGTCCTGTCAGAACCAGATCAGTTCCTGCAGTGAACCCTACTCCCTGGTTTAATGACAGCCTTTGCAGCCTGAAGCGCCAATGCAGAAAAACTGAGCGCTTGTGGAAGAAAACTTATCTCCACGTCCATCTGCTGCACCTAAAGGATCTTCTGACTTCCTTTAACTCTGCAGTCACAGACGCGAGAGTTTCCTATTTTTCCAACCTGGTGTCCCAGAGCAAAGGGAACTCCAAGGTGTTGTTTAACACCATCAGCAGCATCGTCTCTCCTGCCTCTCCTACAGCCTTCATCCACTCTGTTGCAGACTGTGAGAACTTTCTGTCTTTCTTTGTGGACAAAGTCAATAAGGTAAGATCTAGCATCTCTCCTTCAGCCTTATCGTTGCCTCTCCCGACTCCAACCAGGCCCATCATCCTAGATAGCTTTGCTCCTGCTTCTTTGGCCTGAGTTAACCAAACTAGTTAACTCTATGAAGACCTCTGCATGCCCCCTCGACATCTTACCCTCATCTTTGTTTAAAAGTGCTTTTCAGTCCATCGGTCCCAACGTGCTCTCCATTATTAATGCTTCTCTGGTTTCTGGTCAGGTCCCTGCTTACGTTAAGAACGCTGTAATCCACCCCCTTCTTAAAAAAAACGAGTCTTGAGGCCTCTTTCCATAGCAGCTTCAGACCATCTCTAAACTTCCGTTCATCTCCAAGATCTTGGAAAAGGTTGTGGCTAAACAACTCACAGCTGCTCTTGATGAACAAAACATCTATGATGGCTTCCAGTCAGGTTTTCGTACAGCTCATTCTACTGAAACAGCTCTTCTTAGGGTCTCTAATGACCTTCTGACTCACAGTGATGCAGGGGACTGTTCTGTTCTGGTCCTGCTGGACCTGACTGCAGCCTTTGACACTGTTGACCATCACCTGCTACTGGAGAGGCTGAGAGACTGGGTAGGCCTATCAGGAACTGCTCTGGAGTGGTTCTCCTCTTATCTCTCTGAGCGCTCCTTTTCTGTGGCCGTCTCCAACTTTAGGTCCTCCACCACCTCCCTTACCCATGGTGTCCCACGAGGTTCTGTGCTGGGGCCTCTGGTCTTCCTCCTCTATCTGCTTCCTCTTCAGCACATCCTGAGCTCCTTCAAAGGAATCTCCTACCATCTTTACGCAGATGACATCCAACTGTACATCTCCTTTAAGCCCCATGAGATGTCTAAGCTGCAGCTGTTACACACCTGCTTAGACTCTATCAAAACCTGGATGGCTGGGAGCTTTCTACAGCTGAATGAAGATAGTCATTCTGATCCTCATCTGTGCCCCAGACAAGCTGGTTCCCAAAGTCAGAGACTCTCTTGGTCAGCTTGCTTCTCACACCAAACCTTCCGTCAGGAATCTTGGCGTGACCTTTGACCCAGCTCTCACCCTGGATTCTCATGTCAGTTCTCTTGTTCGCTCTTCCTTCTTCCATCACAGGAACATTGCTAAGCTGAGTCCCATTATGTCCCGCTCTGAACTTGAGACAGTTATCCACACCTTCATCTCCTCACGCTTAGACTACTGTAACTCTCTTTTCACGTGTCTGAGCAGAACCTTCCTGAACCGTCTACAGGTGGTTCAGAATGCCTGTGCTCAGCTTCTGACCAAGTCCTCCAAATACACCCACATCACCCTACTTCTCCTTCAGCTTCACTGGCTGCCAGTCAACTCAAGGGTTCATTTCAAGATCCTGGTTCTGGTCTATAGGGCCTTACATGGACAAGCACCATCTTACATTGGTGATCTTCTTAGTTCCTACACCCCCAGCAGGTCCCTGAGGTCCAGTGATCAAAGCCTACTGGTTGTGCAGCGCACCAGGCTAAAGACCAAAGGTGACTGATAATTTGCTGCTGTGGCCTCCAGACTCTGGAACTCTCTCCCCCTGAGTCTGAGATCAGTGGACTCAGTAGTCTCCTTTAAAAAGCAGCTGAAGACTCAGTTGTTCAAACTGGCTTTTGTATGACCTTCTTCACCACTCTCTCTTTATTCTGCTCTCCCCACCTATTCCACCTTCCTCAGGATCCACTGATTTCCCTCTTTCCTATTCACTCTCTCTCTTTCTTTACATTTTTTAATCACAATTGCCTATTTTTGCTCATTTTAGATATATTTTTAACCATTTTCTAAATTCTTTTTTATATTTTTACATTTTTTGTTTTTGTGCAGCGCCTCGTGATTTTTATCTTGAGAAGCACTATAGAAATGATCTTTACTTCTTCTTCTTCTTGTGCCCCAAGCTTTAATTAAAGGTTCAGTCAAATGAAGACAAAGTTTTTCTCTCACTAAATTGAATATCTACTCAGAGATCACAGTGTAGCCACAAAAACCCAACTTGGTTTAAATGTTGTTAGTATCTATGTAGCCCCCTTCAGACAGGCCATGAAAAATGGAAATGTAACGGAATCTGTCCGTAAGACCTTTGTGTCTGAATACAAACATCTGGATAACGTGTTCCGGAAATTATCCGGATGAAGCCCCTAGTAACAGGTCCGGACTTGTTACGGACAGGGTGGCTGCTTCAGACTGGGGAGGTAGAGTTCCGGACAAGAGGGAGGGGGAGGAGGAGGGGACCGGGGGACGCTGTGCGCACCTATATAGCCCGCTGCTGTAGCATGCGGCGAACCACGGCAGCTCGCCTCCTACGGTACCATCTAGACGCGCGACGGAGCGCTTCACACCGCTTCAGTGATTCCTTTAACCATTGAGCTTCATCATCCAGGTCTCTTATGCGTCTTCGTGTGCGCAGAATTATGCTTAAGCGCCTCGTGATTTTTATCTTGAGAGGCGCTATAGAAATGATATTTTCTTCTTCTTCTTCTTCTTAACATAAGTCCGATTCCCCACCCCCCGCCGCGGTCAGACATCTGGAACTTTTCCCTGCTGGGTGAACGCAGCCGAAAGGACAAGTTCCGGTACAAAAGTGGTGTGTCTGAAAACACAGTTCCGGTTAAAAACCTGATTGAATTGTCCGTAAATGTTCCAGAATGTCTGTCTGAAAAGGGCTTGTGTGCGTGTGCGTGTGCGTGTGCGTGTGTGTGTGTGTGTGTGTGTGTGTGTGTGTGTGTGTGTGTGTGTGTGTGTGTGTGTGTGTGTGTGTGTGTGTGTGTGTGTGTGTGTGTGTCTGCTCTGTCATCTCGATCCCCAGTGAGTCGTGGCGGATGGCTGCTTATTCTTAGCCAGGATCCGCTGGAGGTTTCTTACTGTTAAAAGAGAGTTTTCCTCTCCACTGTTGCTACATGCTTGCTTAGTATGAAGATTGCTGTAAAGACTCTGACACTAGTCAGTGACTCGATGCAACCTGCTGGGTTCCTTATATAGGAAACTTTTTAGTGAATGCCTTAATGACCTGAACTTTATTGGAATGTTTACTTTGAGACAACGCTTGTTGTGATTTGGCGCTATATACATAAGCTGAATTGAAAACATAAAAAGGTAATTTTAGAAATGGAATAAATACAACCCAAAATATACGTGAATCATTAAACTGAGTCTCAAATTTGTGCCACAGTTTGTATTTTGATAGCAAACATGTTGTTTGTTTTGGTTATTCCACTGTCCCCCTAGAGGTCAGATTGTCCCTTGGCTGAGGTTATTTATAGTTTAAATGTTGTCCTGGTGGAATCTGAGATGCTTTGGAGGTGAGAAATCGAAACTATAACAGTGTTTCTGTCTTGCGATTGCAGCATGACCAGCTTCATGTTGGAGCGTGTGACGCAGATGATGGCTCGCCAAGGCCAAGCAGGGCTCTGTGACATCACAGTTTGATGCTGGACACTCAGGCGGGGCATGGTGTGTTTGGGGAGAAAACCTCAGACTTGTGTCATAGCACCACGTTACCGCACAACCAGGTTTGGGAGGAAGCCATCCATGTGCCAAGGAAGTGTGGGCCATGCCACTTCAATCCAGGAATTCTTATCATGTTGACTTTTCAAACGGGATCCACCACATTGTGGTTAAGTCTGCAGCTGGGAAAACAAAGTGATGAATGGAGCAGCCAGCAAGGAAGAATTATGCCCACACACTCACCTCCTCCTCCCTTTTTTCTTTTTTCCCCTTTACACCTTCAGTGCATTCACATACACACACACACACACACACACACACACACACACACACACACACACTGGTCTCGAATGCTGGGGTGACTGGAGAAATTTGTGAGCTGTGGGGCTCTCTGCGGAGCCACTCTCCTGTGCCGTGGCCATAAAACAAAAGCACTTGTAACATGAAAGAATTCCTGCGATTTACAAGAGGAAGTGGAACATCTGAGAGACGATGTTTAATTCTTGGTGTGCTCTTCGGAGCGAAGCATTAGGAGTGATGGCTGCTGCTAGCTGAAGTTTTCCCGCTTCCATCACCACCTCCATGAGGCTTATCTCCCTTTATACCACCACAGTCATGCACCTCTTTCGATGCTAAATGTACTTCCTGCTCCCCATTATGCTACCATGCCGTAGCGATCAGTAAAACATGTCCACCCTGGATAAAGGGCACTAACAGTGAGCTGTTCTGGGGCCGCCGTGGGTCTCACTTTGAACCTGGTAGCTCCAGGGAACATTCCTGCCTTGAAAGGTTTATTTGGTTATTCCTGCAAATGTCCTGAGGTGAAACACACTGTTAAGTAAACTCAGCTGATACAAACCAGTTGTGGGCATGCAATAGTTAACAGATTGTAACCGCTCGTGAAATGGCTGCTGCTCGCGTTGGAGCAGTGTGCTGCACATCGTCTGCCTCCACCCTGCGACATCAGAAATAACAGGGTTTTCTCAAAGGTCCAGAACTTTAGTCCGACCTTTCTTCCACGGACACCTTGGGTCGGAAATTAATGGGTTCTCCGGTGTTGAGTCTCATTTGAGTTTGAGAGAAATATGAAATACATTTTATATTACAGCCTTCATTTCGTAAATGTACTTTGGACCATCATAGGACACAACAACACAGCCACTCGTGACATTTATTTTATTGGGCTTGTGTGTGTGTGCGTGTGTGTGTGCGTGTGTGTGTGCGTGTGTGTGTGTGTGTGTGTGTAGTTTTCCAAAAATTGGGTTGCATTCATGTGGATAATTATAACTTTATGATGTTTTTTCCTCCCTTTCTTACGACCACATGTGCAGCAGAGTAAAATAGTAGAAGGGTGGAACCTTCTGGTTCTCTCACTTTTCCCCTTCTTCTTTATGTCCCTCATCTTCCTCCGGCCCCAGACCACCTACGTTAGGAGGTTTGGGTGGACCCAGAACCTTTGCTATCAGAGCAAGTGTACTCAAACGTTCCATAACGACTTCCACAGCCAGTCCATAAACACTCTCAGATGCAGAAAGACACCCTCTCAGGGTTCAGGCGGGTGGTGTAATGCTTTCCCCTTTTGGTTGCAGTCACTAGCTTGGTTTCCTTAATTCCTTCCTATTTAGGAATCTGTTTGTTTGTGCTTTGGTTCAGTGTTGTTTATTTGGCTGCCTATTTTATGAGATTTAGGAAAAGTCTTCTGCACCACCCTCAGAGCTCATATGTGTGTGTGTGGAAACATTAAACTAGGCCTTTTATCGTAAATTGCGAAGTATTCCCGCAGTGGTTAAACCTGTGTGGGGAGTAAAACTCTGTGATGATTTGAACTGTTTAATGAGTTTGTTAAACTCCACACCTTTTGAACACTTGTTACAACTGAATGAATGGCACCAACCTAACAATCGAGATTTGTATTATCTATAAGATCTTTCCCAAGAAAAATGAAATTCTTTGACCAATCAGAGTGGAGACAGAAAACCATTTCACGTGTTCTTAAGCTGTCTTTTATTGTTTTGTTGGCAGCAGAACCTGAAAGTTCTGCGGGTTGTGGGTTGGCCTATCTGTGGATTGGGTTTGCATCCCAAATGCCACCAGATCATGTCTGTAAATAAATGGGCAGGTTTAAAAATAACTTCTGTGCCAGGATACATTTTTAGTTGTCAAGATCAGGCGCATTGCAAGATTTTCAAAAGTGTGGGGGATGTTGTCTGTGCCTAAAATAATGTCATGCTATTCATCTTGTTAGTTTAATTTCCATAACAGCGGAGCAGGTGCGAATTTTAGACGCGTCACTCATGTCTCCGTTTTAAACATGTTTAAAGTGTTCAGAATACAAATCCAGGCTCTGTCTCGTTAGATTGGTGTAACTAAAGTTTGTACTGAATGAAACTTTACATTAAACCATGTTGAAAAGAAAAGGATCCGATTAAATTGTTTCCCCCTCATTTACAGTCAGGAGTACAGCGCAGTGCGCACGGCTCTGGGGTTAATCAAGTTTAATTGTTTCTCTTTGCAACAATCTTCACAGGAAGGCAAAACAATTAAATGGCAGGTTACAGATGTTTCCATTTGACTGTTTATTTTGACGGATAAACTCAAGGATGTTGGTTGTTTTGAAATAATTACCCAGACGCACACTGATGCGCACACAGATGAGCTGACATTTTAATTGTTACGCACATCGCCGAGGTAACTAAATCAATCCAGAAAAGATTTCCATCAGAACATCAGAGCTTTATACTGGACACTGTGCTCAGCGCGGATCGGAGCGCACACGGTGGACAGTGAGCTGAAGATCTGTAGAGGGGTTCGCAGCGCAGTGCAGAACCACGGCGCATGCGGTAAGATTTCCTCCCACTGAAGCGGTCTGGAAAGCCGGTCTCTCTGAGGGACGTGTCACTTGGAAAAATGTTCGCTGATTATGAAACTTTGGCTGAATATTGCTTGTTCCCGTCTCCAATATGGAGACGCATGACGCATCCAGTCTGAGACAGAATAGCCTCTTCAGCTCAGAAAGCACCTGTAGAGACATTTGATCACGCACAAAGTTTATGTGGAGCAGAAGTGGTCGGGCCACGGCAGGTGAAATGTTTCTTTAGCCTACATGAAGTGAAACAGTTCAATTGTAACATTATGTTACTGGACACGCTGGTCTGGTTGGTTAGACCAGTGTTTGAAGTGGAAAACACACACACACACACACACACACCAATTAAAATAATGCTGATAGCGTGGACTAGAAGACAGGTGATGGTTTACGTATTTAAATGATGATCAGGCTGCTGTAAAATGTAATCTCCATCCACATCCAGACAGAATTATCCTCTATTCTTTCTCTATTTGCTCTGCTCTTGTCTGGCGCGTCTAGCGGCTGTGATGCACATGTTACGCATTTGGAGAGGTGGGCTGGATGCTTTGCTTTTACTGGAAGATGGATTTTTTTTTCTCCAAAAATGTCGGCGATTTTGCCCCATGAATAACCGTAAAAACTACTGGTGTGCATGTACCCTTATGAAAGAGTCCTACGTTGAGAGGTAAATATTGGAAGTGCAGGTAATGCATTCTGGTGCCTATAAATGAAAAATGAATGAAAATTAAATTGGGAGTTTTTACTTCATATTTTAGAAATAAAAGTGACGGGGGGAAAAAATTTATGACGTCTTTTTAAATGAAATTTTCTAGCGCGACCTGCCTGCTTCACTTAAGTCAATGCTTATTAAGGTCCGTCCAGAATTACCGTGGCCCACCCACAAATGAAAATCTGGCACCGCGCCTGCTATAAACCTCTGCAAATTGCAGTTCTTCACTTTATCAAACTCAGAGTTTGTACAACTCATGAGCCACATCACTCATGTTAGATATAATTTGATCAGTTACATCCAGGACTGTGGGCTGATTGGCTGCACCTGACGGTAAGGCATTTCCTGTTTTCAGTGTTGCACTATGTGTGTCATCGGTCTCGGGTCAGGTGAGTCCTCCTCCTCAATTAACTATCTTTGGGGTTCTGTGTTCCACCGGTGAGGAGCGGAGGGGCACCAGCTGTGCCGAGTTAATCATTTGGACCTCAGGTTTGAAAGGAGGATGGAGACACCACTCGAAGCCGGATGATTACTTCAGTTATGGTAACGCCTGCCACTTGTATTCGTTTGCTCCTAGTAGTTTGCTCTCGCGTGTTGGATTATTTGGATTTTGGACCTTGGACAGTTATTTGGATTATGATTTTGAACTTGCTCCTGAAACCCGGTTCTGTTTGCCCTCCTAGCATTTTCACCACACCGGATCTTCATTCCACGCCCCATCCTCCTCCTCAGCTCCTGGATCTCCCCTCTCTGCTGCCTCACCTCACGCCCGGCTGGGTCTCCACTCTCATCCACCTCTGCTCCCCACTCCACGGCTCGCTGAGCTAGAACTTTGGACTTATCGCCCACGGCATTACTCACTAGTTTTCCAGTGCTCCTTTAGTTCTCGTTTGTGAATAAAATACTTTTATTTCTTACCTTCTGACTCCCGTGCTGATTCTGCATGTCTTGGGTTAAACGCCTTTCCCCCAGTCATGACAACGTGTAACTGTTTGGTGTTTGGGGCTCACTAAAACTGATTTAATTTCTCTGTACTAGGATATCTCTGAGTTATTGTAGCACATAAGCACACTAAAACACACATTTTCTGTTGTTCCACCTAGCTTTTAGGGAACCATTTGAGTTCGCACGCAGTTTATTTGGTGTTGAACAGTTTGCTCGTCCAGTTAGCTTAGCCTCAGCATGGCTATGGCTACTTCTGTCTCTGCTTCTCCATCTCCTATCTCTTGCTCTCTGTTTCAGATGTTTAGTTACTCCTCTGCCTCCTTTAGTGATAATGGTACGTGTAATAAATGTAGCATTTTTGTAGCTTTGGAGGCGAGGGTGTTGGAATTGGAGTCCCGGCTCCGAGCTGTTGAACAACCCGTAAACAGCCGTAGCTACTTAGCTAGCGTGGGGCTAACTAGCTCAACCCTGTGGCGATCCTCCAGCAGAACCCGAGCAGCCGGGACCTCAGGCCGGCTGGGTGACGGTACGCAGGAAGCATAGAACCCAGCCCGTGGGCCACCACCAACCCGTCCACGTTTCTAACAGATTTTCCCCGCTCAGTGACGCACCCACTGACAAGCCGACTCTGATCATTGGCAGCTCCATAATCAGAAATGTGGCATTAGAGGCTCCAGCAACCATAGTTAAATGTTCACCTGGGGCCAGAGCGGGCGACATTGAATCTTATCTGAAACTACTGGCTAAGGAAAAGCGTAAATACAGTAAGATTGTTATTCACGCTGGCGGTAACGACACCCGGTTACGCCAATCGGAGGTCACTAAAATTAATGTTGCTTCGGTGTGTACGTTTGCCAAAACAATGTCGGACTCCGTAATTTTCTCTGGCCCCCTGCCTGATCAGACCAGTGACGACATGTTTAGCCGCATGCTGTCCTTCAACCGCTGGCTGTCTAGGTGGTGTCCTGAAAACAACGTGCGCTACATTGATAATTGGAAAACTTTTTGGGGAAAACCTGGTCTGATGCGGAGAGACGGCATCCATCCCTCTTTGGATGGTGCAGCTCTTCTTTCTAGGAACATGGCCAGTTTTATTAGTCCTCCATGACAACCCAGGGTCCAGACCAGGAAGCAGAGTCGTAGTTTAACCCACCCCTCTGCAGTTTCTGTACTGTTACCCACCCACTACCCCATAGAGACAGTGTCCTGCCCACGGCCAAAATCACACAGATTAAATATCAGGCTTAATAAAGCAAATCATGGAAATCTCATAAGTTTTAGAACAATTTCAACTGAGCAGAAAACTAGAAAAATTAAATGTGGGTTGTTGAACATTAGATCCATTTTTTCTAAGACTTTGTTGGTTAATGACTTGATTTGTGATAATCAGATCTCTTTGCTCTCTCTCACAGAATCCTGGCTGCAGCAAGAGGACTATGTTAGCTTAAATGAGTCGACTCCTTCAAATTATTTAAATCATCATATTGCTCGAAGTACAGGGTGAGGAGGAGGAGTAGCAACCATTTTTCATTTAGACTTATTAACCAGTCCCTTACCAATTAATAGCTGCAGTTCATTCAGACATCTTATTCTTAGTTTTCCTAATCCAGATTGCAAAATTGTAAAACCACTCTTGTTTGCACAGGAACAGGCCCTGAACACAGCCTGGAAAGTGAAGACATCGGTGATGACCGTGGTCATCGGGGCACTCGGGGCAGTAACCCCCAAACTGGAGGAGTGGCTAAAGCAGATCCTGGAAAAAACATCAGACATCTCAGTCCATAAAAGTGTTAGTAATAATTTATTTATTTAGCTTTTTCTTCGTGCTATGTAGTTAGCGTTCATGAGACCAAGTTCACTGAGAAACAGTTTTTTGGATTTTTGAAATTTGAGTTTCACATGTGGGCTAAATGTGAAAATAGTCATCTACCCCTATTTCCTGCAATTTAGGTTTTACCAACATTCTCTGAAGTTCTTGGAAAAATTGTGTACAAGAGATTAAGTGAATATCTGGAAAAAAATAACATTGCATACTCTCATCAAAATGGTTTTAGGCAAAAACATTCTACTTACATGGCACTTGTTCATTTTCTGACAAAAATATATAAAGTTAAAGATTGAAAACAAAAAACTATAGGTATTTTTCTGGATCTATCAAAGGCATTTGATACTATTTTGTTGGAAAAACTTTCATTTCTTGGTGTACGTCACAAATCATTAGACTTGGTTAACCAGTTATCTGACTGAGGTATCAGTCTGTCAACTATAAGGGGTTAGAATCCCATCTCCTTCCTCTTTAGTGTGGGCTACCTCAAGGCTCCATTCTGGGACCCTTGTCATTTCTAAAATATATCAACGATCTCCCCAATGCTTCAGATTAACTTTGAAAAATCTTATTTGCAGATGATACCAGTGTGTTTCAGTATTCTTAGTGTTAAACAAATTAATCAGCTTCAAGTCGTATTATTTGTTTACAGTTCTACGAAAAGTTACTTCCTCAACACTTTCACAATTTTTTTCTCTTAATAATGAATTCCACCAGTATTCAACCCGTAGCATTAGGCCACCTTATTCCCTTACAACCTTGACTAATATTTTCTAAGGATGATTTATTTTAGCTTGTGATGGAAGGGAAAGCTGTTGTTGGTTTAACACCCAGGAAAAAGCAGAGCATGTCTCTGCTATGAAGATAACCATTAGCATTAGCAACAGCCCAACATGGCAGAACTCCTTCAAGCTTGTGTTATTTGTGGAGATAATACATCAATGGTACAAAGCAAACAGAGTCAGTTGTAGAGTTGCGGTTAGCCAATCAGAGGCAAGATGTCCAAACATCAGGAATTAGTATTCCAAATCTGACTGTCCAACACTGCTCTGGCTCACTTCACATTCCTGAAACAGGAGCACCAGAGCTTTTTTTTCCCCCACAGAGACTCACAAGGAATGAATTTGTACTAGAAACCACTGCAAATTTGTTGAAAATGAGTAAATTTGGTCTTTAACAACTTGATTGATGATTGCTTTCAACTTCTCCAACAAAGCCATCAACCTGTCTCTCCTCTTTAGGGACCATTTTGGTCCAAGCAAGTAACACCTGCTGAACCAAAGATGGTGCATTTGTAGAAAATCCTCCAGGCAGGGCTTGAACACAATTACCAGCTCAGAATAGCCTCACCCTTGATGACTGTTATGATGGCATTTTCTCTTTGACAGTTTCCCTATTCATCTCTCATGTTTTCATCATTCTCTTTATCTGCAGGTGGCTCAAAAATCAGTGAGGTCCTTGTTTGTTCACTGAATTGAATATTGTTGCTTTTGGCTGTCTCTACAACCTCTAATTGCAAGCCAGGGCTCATATCTTTGTCGGGATGTGCAGCTGATGCTGGCTGGCCCCCTCCCATACAAACATGCAGTATTGTTCTCTCACCTGAGAAGGGATGTCCTTCAACAAGCAGAAACAAACAACCTTTTCAGCACAAACACACGTCCTCACACAAAAGGCGGGTTGTGCTGCTGCATCCTGCCCACCAGAGGGTGCAGACAATGTGCCCCCATCACCCCTGGCTTGAACCCAAGATTCCTCCAGAGCCAAAGAATGAAGCTCAGGATGGTGGATCAACTAAATGAGTCAAACAGACAACAATAGGCTATGAGAAGATACACAAATGTGTTTTCCAGTCACATTCATGACATCATTTAAATGTTTGAAGATACAGATACAAGCTTCCTATTCATGTGTTTTTGCAGATCATCCTTTATTATCTTTCCTTTATTGTCTAAATAACACACGTCATCTTAGACCTCCCAAAAAAGACAGCATATTTGGAATCATAGTCAGAAGGGTTTTATTGCCATGTGTGCGAGAATCACAACATTAGGAAAATGTTGGTGCAAAAAAGGAAGATAAAAATAAGAAATGAGAAAATATAGGAAGTAAAAATAAAATCATGATAAAATAATAATATAAAGTGGCAATACTTAGAGAAATGGCTGCTATGTACATGACAGTGTAGGTTCTAATCAGAGCGGATCAGTTCAGGTACAAACACAACACAGGGCCAGGTGACTGGAACTAAGCGACTGGAGTAGGCAGTCCTAGGATTGTCATTGATGAGTCTGACCGCAGAGGGGAAGAAACTGTTCTTTTGGTGAGAGGTTCTGGTCCGAATGGATCTGAGCCTCCTGCCAGATATGAGCGAGTCAAAAAGACTGTGTCCAGGGTGACACGGGTCAGCTGTGATCCAACCCGCATGCTTCAATGTCCTGGAGGTGTACAGGCCCTGCATAATAATAATAATAATGCATTGAACTTATATAGCGCTTTTCTAGACACCCAAAGATGCTTTCACACACTCTCACATTCACACACTGCTGGTGATGGTAAGCTACTTGTTACCGCTACCCGCTCTACCACCTGAGCTACTGCTGCCCCCTATATAGAGGGGAGTTTGCAGCCAATGACCTCATCAGAGTGTATAACCCACTGCAGCCTCTTCTTATCCCTGTTGGTAGCTCCAGCGTACCACACGGTAATTGAGGAGGTGAGGATGGACTCGATGGCTGCGGTGTGGAACTGCCTCATCGACTGTACTGGCAGGATGAACGTCTTCAGCTGCCTCAGGAAGTGCATCCTTTGCTGGGCCTTTTTTATAACAGAGGTGATGGTGGGCTCCCACTTGAGGTCCTGGGTGATGGTGGTGCTCAGACAGTGACATGAGTCCACCATCGTGATGGGAGTGTCAGATAGGATTATGAGGGCTGTGGGGCTGTGTGCTTTCTAAAGTTCACAATAACCTCCGCTGTCTTCTGGTTGTTTAGCACCAGGTTGTTGTGGCTGCACCAGGACACCAGCCGTTCGACCTCCATTCTGTACACAGACTCCTCCCCGTCAACGATGAGTTTGATGATGGTGGTGTCGTCTGCAAACTTGATGAGCTTGACAGACTCGTGGTTGGAGGTGCAGCCATTGGTGTACAGGGAACAGAGGGGAGAGAACAAAACCCTGAGGGGAAATGGTGCTGATGGTCTGCAGGTCAGAGACCTTCTTCCCCAGCCTCCTGTTTGTCAGTGAAGTTAGTGATCCACCTGCAGATGGGGTCAGGCACGTTCATCTGGGACAGATTGTCTTGCAGGAGGTCTGCTTACCTGCCGTCTACTTTCCATGTGATATTATGAGTCATCAGTATCACCAGGGTAAATTGTCTGGTGACTATGAATGTATGTCCACAACTTCTTTAAAAGGGTCTGGTTGCTAGGAAACTTTCGCTCCATTCAAAGGAAAAGACAAACTAGCCAATTGTGATGCTGGGATGAAAATGTCAAAAGTCCTGAAGAAATATCTAAAATGGCATCACGTGCAGGATGTACGGGAGGAACCCAACAACAGTCTAACCTATTGAACACTTGTTCAGCCATCTATGAAGCACACTAGCATCTGCTCATTAGATACTAACCCATGCAGAGTCATAGAAACAAATAAACAAGGGCCCACTTCTATCTTCATCCAGGTAAAAACAACACAATACCGACTTTTTGTATTTACTTTCTCAAATCCACGAGAGACCTGAACCTGAACAAACACCAAACCCTTCCAGTCATCTCCTTTAACTCACAATCTTGATAACCTCTGGGGCTTTTATTAGCTCAGAGCAGAACCAGACCACCACTTCAAAACAGACACACACTCACATGTATACACAGATCACAAATATCCCACCCCCAGCGTTCCTAACTGTGGCTGACACATCAAAGGGCAGTGTCCGAGGAGGGAAGTAAGGGAAGGTCTGGGGAATCATGGGAGACAAAGGAAGCGATTAAGAGATAAGGATCAGTCTGAGATATGACATTTCATCCTGGGCAGATCCGGTAGACACACTCCATTCAGGGAGGACTATATTGCAACTGGAGGGAGGAGGAGGACGAAGGGAGGGTATATTTTCTTTTTTTTTGATGCTTCCGGCACAACCTGCATCTTTTCTCAGTCTGCTTTTGAACCAGTCTAACAAACATTCTGCTGTGTACTTCCATCATTTCCCACCCAAGCCCTGTTTTTAAGCTTAACACATGCTTCAAAAAATAAAAGCAAAACATAAACAGCTTCAAAGGACAGATGCACATGAAGGCAGCTCATGGCTTATGCAGTTAAAGCAGATGCCCTTACTAATTTTTGAGCGGTACTTTCGCTCCCACCTCGTACATATTCCTCATTCTCGTTGCCAGGGCACAAAAAGTTCAACATTTTATTTGCTCTTAATTATAGTATTTAGCAACACAAAAGGAGCGAATGCGAAAAAGCGTCCTCATTGTGGGCCTAATTGCCTCTGGGTCAGGTTACATCTCCAGTTACCCGTTGCTGCTTTCAAACTGTAGCCCGCAGGCCTGAGGCACAATCCACCTGCCTCTCAGAAAGCCACACAAAGGCCCAGAGTATGAACACAGGGGGAGTTTGTTAGCAAATAAACACAGAGATCCAACTCCAGCCAAACAGACACAATACTGTATATCAACTATTATGGTGCAGAAAAGACACTGAATGTTTTACAGGGAGTGGAGTGAGAGAACCAGACACAACAGGTGTGCATCATTGACTTTATAAGGGACGTGTTGCGGTTTCTCATTTTGCATTCTGAGATGCATGAATTAGGCAATTAAGTACTAAGTAAAGTTATTACTTATTAATGTCCCAATAGTTATGCAACATGATACAGAAATCTGTATCAGATGTCTATATATATATATCCTTCCATTCATCCATTGTCTTCTACCTGCTTATCAGGCCGGCACCTACCTCCAGCAGTCTTCGGGCAAGCAGGCGGGGTACACCTTGAACAAGATGCCAGTCAGTCGCAGGGAGACACAGAGACACAGAACAAACAACCAAGAATGCACACACTCACTCCTAAAGACAATTTAGAAAGACCAATCAGCCTGAAAGTCCTATTTTTGGACAGTGGGAGGAAGTTGGAGCACCCAAAGACAACCCACGCATGCACAGGGGCAACATGTATACATATATATATATATATATATATATATATATATATATATATATATATATATATATATATATATATCGTATATATAAATTAGGGATTCCACAAATGACTATTTTAGTAGTCGACTAACCGTGTCATTCATAAACGTTTAGCTTATTGCACCAGGATGCTCTAATACACCCATCATTAGCTTCTAGTCTGAAGTGTGATCAGCTATGTGCCATCTAACAATAAAGACAAGACGATAGCTTATCAAACAACTTTTAATTATCTTTGTAACCTGTTAATACAAAGGCTACAGTCAAATGGAGGCAGGCACCTAAAACCAAAAATAAATTGGACACAAAAATGACTTGTGTTTTCAAAGAGGCATGGTGGCAAGGTTGAAGCGCTTTGTCTTCCAATTTTAACTCAGGAAATAGCAGGACACACCAAGGTACGCCTCTGTAGCACGGCTGGACCATACGTCAGCAGTAAGGGGATCATCGACAGGTTTGAGGGTCTGCTTTATCATAAAGATAAAGGATATTAAAGTTAGTTTATTTGCCAGATTAATAATTCTGTTAAATAAAGCAGGTTAAGATTTAACTCAACGAAAACATTATGTTTGAAAAATATTAGTTTCTTGATTACTCCGTCAGCAACCTTTTTAGTTGATCAGAAACAGACTTGGAGCTTGTTAGTGACCTAGTGCCATGAGTGTGCACCCTGAGACTGGGAGATTATGGGTTCAAATCCACTGTTGGGTCATACCAAATACTTAAAAAAATCAGACCCAATGCCTATCCGCATGACACTCAGCAATAAGGGGTTCCTCTGGGGGTTGAACCATCAAATGGTTCCCGAGCTGTGTGCAGCTCACCTCTTCCCCAGGGATGGGTCAAATGCGGAGAACCAATTTCACACACCAGTCTGACAACTAATGGGAGTTTGATAATGCACTAAGTAGCATCAATAAAGGAACCTTATTGTAAAGTGTTACCAAAACAAATATGAGAAAGTAGATTAAAACATTGTTTTACTAATTGAATACAAAGTACATTGTGTCAAGGTGATTAGACTGATTCAAAGCATAAAGTGGGAGGGTGAGTCATGCACACCTGTTCAGTGGGAGATGCAAGGCTGGAGCTCTACAGGCCCGAGGAGCGTCGAGGGGCCAGCCATCTTTTCATTAGCCGTATCTAATGAAACTGCACAGGGCCCGAGGAAGAAAGGCCTACTGCAGGGACACCCTGCCCTGCCCGAAATTACACCAGAGACTTGTCCACAATAGAAGCATTCCGTCCACACAGCGACACCGGCACTTGACACCCAATTTAAACCTGCAGCTTGTTTCTTTGACAAGTGGAAATTTCCACAGCAGTCCCTTTCCCAGGCAAAGAGGCTGAACGAGGAAAAATGACTTTCAAGGGGGTTTAATCACATGCACCATAACTCTCCGTACCCCCACTCTTTTGTCTGGCAACTGTTGTCAAAATGGAAATATCTGATACTCTTTCTAATCACACAGGCAGCAATTACTGTTAAGCTTTCTTTGACGGGCTGTCGCCGTTGACAGACACCAAAGACGATGAGAGCGGTAGTCGGGCAAGCAACTGCAAATTTATGCACGTGGGCTGTATACTTAAACGTGCACGAGGAGCTTCACAGGTACAAACACGCACAATCTTATAAATGTTTGTTTTAAATCAGTCACCTGGGTCTGAACCCTGAAGACTTTTCCTCTACTGTTACCCGTTCCTGCCCACACTGTACGCTGCATCTATGCCGCTGACCCCGAGGTCGAAGCATTACATCGACGACAGCCTTATCCCCCTAAATGCACCGCTGCACGTCCCAGCTAATGTGCAGAGGTGTGTGTGATGAGAGAAGATGAGACCCAGACAGGGGTGAGAGGAGGTGTCATACCGATAACCCCCACAGATGGACGGCGGGAAGAGTTTAGGGTTTCAAGCGCGTGAGTGCGCCTTTGTGTAAAAATGATATACCCTGGACACAAAAAGGTGTAAGAGAAAAAAATGTGTGTGTGTGTTTCAGTTACGTGTGTGTGGAGAAGTGAGTGGGAGAGTGAAACGAGAGGCCCTGACCTCGAGCAGCACTGACATGAGCTATCATCATGATAGCCCCTCCTGATTCAGGAGGGAACAAGAGACCATGGATTAATTTGTTCCAGTTTGGGACACGTTCACACCAGCATGGTGGCATTTTGTCCAAATGAAATAGACACGACTAATCAATGTGATGTTTGGAGGTTTTAAATTCAAACTTTAAAAACATAGAGCAGCAGGTGTTTAACGATGCTCATTCAGTCCAAATCCGAGCAGACTGATTTTCTTTGGAACTCCATTCTAATAACTTTGGTAACTTTATTAATAATTCTGGATGTGTGGTGAACGGCTTGAATAATGAAGCTTTCAGATATCTCTGTAGAATTTCTGGTTTGTCAGAGGACAGCAGAATTGCGGGGCAGAAATATTAGCTCTTTCTGTTATTTGAAGGTGATTCACATGGCTCTGGCAACTTTTATGAAACTTTTATTAAAGTTTTTCTCTTTTAAGTTTAGTTAAATAGATTACTAACAAGCAGTCGGCATCTTACCTGCAGCAGAGTCAGAAAAATCCATATAGAATAAAACAGGCAATTTAATAAATCTTCTTTAATTATTATTAGTAATGGTATTAGTACCACCTAAAATAGTTCAATGTATTTGCAAAAATGCTAAATTCTTACTGGGTTACAGTTCTACTCAGGATTCCACTTTTAGCATTTTTTAATCTAGTTAATCTAGAATTTAAAATGCAAAGACAGAAACAAACAAAAGTTGGGTTTTTTTTGCCAATCTATGGGTTTGTGAGTCTTTTCCTGCTGTAGAAAACAAAGTTTTAATAGGAGATAATCCTGTTAATGTGGATTTATGGATCTGCTGTTAAACCACTGATATATTTCCATATTTAACCCCTTGGAATTCTAAATCTGAATATTGTTTAAAGTGAAATAAAACAAAATTTAGGGATAAAACGTCCCGCAGTTTGATGTTCTCGAACTTCCCAACCAGGTTAGTTGCAGCTGATGTATCACCGACCAGCCGCACCAAGTTATAACTATTTTTGCTAAAAAAATCCTTTAAATGGGAGAATTTTAAATTAATGCTACTGTTAATGGACTCGCATGACTTACCTGAAACACAATCAAATCTCGACTCTAAGACGTAAAAGCGCCGTTTGCACGACTGAGCTTTGGAGTGCTCCCACTAAAACCAAACGATACAAGAAAGACTCCTCTTCCTTTGTTCCTGGGAGGAGGTTTGGACGTCTGTAAACACTTGAGCCTACTTTACGATGGAATGTCCAAATAAAAAGCTTTTTTGAAGACTTCTCCCCGTCACTTAGGCTTGCACTGTCAATAGACCCCGCTGCCTAATGACTCACCTGTAATTGCATGAGAACAAGTCCTTACAGGAGACTGAGTGGCATGTCACATAGGAATGACAAAGGCCTCAATGTGTTTATAAGAGCCCGTTGTGTGTGACTGACCCCTGTTTATCTCCCTCCAGGCTCACGCAGCCTCGCATGAAGCTCAATCGAAGCTTTTATCCTGCAAAAATTAATGTTTAAAGCAGCAGGGCGGTGAACTAAGTAGAAGCCTTATAAGTTCCACTCTGTACCTTCTAATGAGCATGCATCCTCTCTTTTTGTGGGATAATGAGTGAGCAGGACAATTACCATAACTAGCTGATTCTAGCTCCACTTTGGAGGTTGAAATTTTGTAATTGCACTTTCAAGCTTCTGGGGAAAAAAAGATGAAACACCTCACGGCCTCCTGCAGCCTATCCTTCTCTGCCTTCAGCCACTTCAAAATGAAATTCTTCTGCCTTCTTTTCATTTAGGAGCCACTCTTTTTTGATGCTGATATGCAAGCATCAAAGAGGGGCAATTAGTGGGCCCGGGGGGCCTGAGCGCGCTCAAAAAAAAAAGACTTGAACAAGCTTCACTGACTTTTTCATAAATGAAACACGATTTATCTCCTGATCTGTTGGATAAATGTTACAATTGAGTGGTTTATTCAGCTGAAATAACCTTTTTATAAAATCAGAACTCGTTTTAAAATTAATATTTAAATATTGACCAGCAATTCAGGAGATCTGGTTAGGGTGGTCTCCCAGAGACAAAGCACACCAACGTGCCCCCAGCGGTTCAAAGGAGCCGTTCTAAACATTATCATATAATTTGGGCCAGCCGTCAGCTTGTAAATAAGTGAGGTAGAAGCCTTTTGTGTGATGGGGCACAAGCTGGAGACAGGCGTCTTCGCTCTGCCGACGTGAGCCGCTGAAGACAAAAGCAGGAGACAGAGCGTCTAACCTTTGATTCTTCTGAGGACTCCGCCGCCTTGCAGAGGGGGCGAAACGCATCAGACACAACTGTGCCCCCGACGTAGAGATGTCAGGAACAATAGAGTCACCCACACACAGTCAGGCCGAACAACAAACCCCAGCTGCAATTGGATTAGCAAGGATCCAACCAACACATGTTAAGTCTAATTGACATGAAAGTGAAATCTGAGAACAATTAGGTCTTCGAACTCAAAAGCTTTGCTTCTGTCAAAGCTTTTTATTTTTATTTTTTTATTTTGGGGGGGGGGGGCACCTAAGGGTTGTGAAGATTCCAAAATAAAAGTTTCTTTACACATATTCATGTAATAGGGGAAGACCTTAGAATAAACCAATTTTAATTTTTTTCTGAAATAATTTAGGCAAAGATGACAAAAAACTAGTTTTATAAAATAGAGCTAAAATTATTTAAGTCACAAGTGTTTTTTTCTATCACAAACAATCATTTAAAATTAGGAAATTGTACCAAAATGTAACTATTCTGACCACTTTGTATAGCACCTTTTAGACCTTGCATCTTATTAAAGCATGAAATAAATGTTGGCAGTTTTGAAGCACAAATTAAGCATTAATACATTATTGTTACCCTGTTATACTACATTATAACCCTGTTATCCAGGATTATTATAAAAAAGTAAATAAGATTTTTCTCACTTTTTCCCTTCTTTTTAAATGGCTATGGATCTAAGTTAAATAGTGGGATTTTTGGGGGCTAAAATATTCCATTTTAATAATTTGACCAATTGATTATAAAAACAGAGCTACATTTTTTTTAGCAAATACAAAGAGTGCATGTTATAATATAACTAAATGTGAAAGATATCCATGTTTTATTTTGTTGCATAACATCAAAGTAGTAAATATTACCAGTAAATAAAGAGTTTTTACCATTTTCTCCGTCAAAAAAGACAATCTAATATACATTATGACAAGTAAAACAGCTTTTTTGTGTTTAAAATAAGAATTCAATTTATTTTTTATATGTAGATATAAATATATATATTTTGTCAAAATATATGATCATATTGTCAAGAAACAAATTAGTGAGACAAACGTACACCTCATAAAAGTTATAAATAAGGGTCCAAGTGAACATTTTGGGAGACAAGAAGTTGTAATTTTTTTGGGGGGGAAGGGCTTCCACATTATTTTGTTTGAGTTGCCACTTTGAGTCCAGGTTGTAGTGAGTTTGCGCGCTAGCGGCAGCCACAGCCCTCTACCACCATTTCCTGATAGTTTTTTAGGACCACCTTGTCGTGTTCGTCTAGGTAGAGCATGGAGATGGCGCTGAGCTCAGTTGGTACACAGCAGGCCTTGGGAATGTTGCTGTTCACAGAGTTCACCAGTGTTTGAACAATGGCGTGGTTGGTTGAGTTTAAATGATCTGCAAGAGGAAACGGGCAATCCCCGTGGCAGTAAAAGGCCTGGTAGCCAGGGGGCGCCACTATCCAGTCATTCCAGTTTACATCGCTAAAGTCCACATACAGTGAGTGACGCCGGCAGCTGCGTTTGCGCTTACCGCCCTTTTTGGTGGGGCTGCGTTTGGTCCGCCGGGTTAGCGGGTGACCCTTTCCGTCATGACCAAAAGTAACCAGAAGAGGGCGTAGCTGCTCCCAATCCTCTCCGGGTTTTTGGTGTACAGAGCGGCTGACACGGACATGGCGGCCCTGGTGACTCGGAGTCTGGTTGAGGTGCAGAACCTCCACAGCCAGTCCGTGATTAGAGAGGCCCTCGCGAGTCCAGCGCAGCACGGCGGGGCTGACGTCGAAGCTCTCCCATTGTGACACATTGTGGTGCACGAGCCGCGTATCCAGAAGCTGCGTGATGAGCTGCCCAGGCCGCGGGGCTTTCAGCACCTCGTAAACATTTATCCGGTGGAGGCCCCGGTTGTCTGAGAGGCTGTCCGCGATGGCCTCATCAATCTGATGCCGGTAGAGCCTTAGTTCTGCGGACGACAGCAGCTCATCCTCTGGAATGCCGCTGAGGTTGAACAGGAAGCGGATCGGCATGGATTCTCCATCACCCACCTCATGGATCCTCTCCATGTGCTCTGAAAATGAGCAACAGGAATAAGTGTGGGATGTTTGTACAGATCAGATGTGCAGAAAGGTCACCTATACAACATGTTAAAGGCTGCTCTTTGTACTTTAGGGTTCCGGGGATCAGCACCTTCCTGGTGTTTGGATCCCACCTAATCCTCCACTTTCTCATTCTCAGCTAGATTTGATTGACACAAAATAACATTTTTTCACACTTCTCAAGGCCCCTGAGACTAAATACATAACCTTCAGGCTTCTTCACCTGCCTTTAAAGATTTTCCTGCCCTTCTCTCAATGCCATTCTTTGAGCACTTTGCTGAGACATAAATTACAAGGAGGGTGGTGATTAACGTACCACAACTACAGCATAAACACAGTGGAGGCTCCCTGTTCCACTCACAGTCTGCAGATTTCTGGCAAGATCACCATTGTTGGGGAAAGGAATGTTGTGTCTACTATTTTCCTGCTCAATCCACCCCTGTTATTTCACACCCAGGCCCTAATCTTACCCAGGTGGTTCTCATTATTAAAACCTGCTGTGCTTTTGATTAGCTCTGCAGTTTGTCCACTTAAGACATTTATCATTTTCATCATGAATAATCATTAAGGAGTCAGACAATACAGTAGAATCTCATTTATCTGAAGCCCCTGGGAAAAGGAGGCATTGCGTGGGAATGCTGTGCGTCCGAGAACTGAAACATTTTCAAAATGCAATCATCTGTTTTGTCTGCTCCGTAGTTAAATTGGAGAATTATTATCAAAATGTGTGATTTCTGTTCACACCTGGTCAATAAAGGATATCATCTTCCTGCCATAAACGCACCTTCTCTTCATCGGACTGTCCCATCTGCTGCCGAGGGCAACGCGTCTCTGCTGTTTTAGGGGATCAGTCAACCGAGTCACACCATCACACAATGGTGCTTCCATGAAAGCGAGCACTCCCACTCAAAACACTTCAAAGAACGCTCAAGGAAAGAAGGGAAGGAGGGTGGAAGCTTGTGGAGAGAAGTTCAAACTCAAGCGCAGATTGCATCACAGACAGATGCTCCCGCGTTTTTTTTTTTGGACCAGTCTCGATCGCTGTGTTAGTGCAAGCTGCCATGTGCCACTACTAGCTACGTGCGCTACAAGTGTCACTAAAAATGACTCATGTCTGCTTTGTAAGGTCAGACGCTGTCAGCCATCTCAGTTCCACATGACTAATTTTTGGGGGTTTGCATTTTTCCTCACACAAAAAAAAAGTTCAAGAATCATCTAATTTCCCTGAAAACTTCCAATCCTTCAGTCGCACCATCTCGTGAGGCTGTTTTCCCCATCTCCCTGGAGAACGGCTGTGTTTTCTCTCTGCACCTACATTGTTTGGAGCAGGGGCTTTATTTAGAAAAGCTGCAGAGTAGCATTAAAGATAATTGCACAGCGAGGAAGGTCTTTCTAAACGAGACATGAGACGGCGCACAGGACGGTTCCAAGCCAAGAACAGGCTTTTTAAAACCATGTTCTGCTGGGTGGAGTGAGAAGAGTAATATGAAGGTATGCTTTTCCTTCAGTTACTAACCAAACATACAGAGCTTTGTCAAATTGGACTCCAGAGAGCTTGTCTAGCAGAATTTTATGGCCCTCTGTAGACGTTGTTTGGTGACCACATCCTTGGATTCTTTGGTTATGGTGAGGTGGGTGGAGATCTCCAGCTTTTTAACCCTGAGAACTCCACTTTCTTCAACTGCAATCAAAACTAATTGAACATCTGCCTTGAGAAACCCCCCAAAATGATTTGTTTCTGTATATTTTTAAATCGCTTCTAGTCTTTTCAGTGCTTTTCCAAAATATCTTACCTTCATGGTGGAAGGCCCTCACCGTGTTGGCCCGGCTCGCCGACCTCTCCGGGTACTCAAAAGCGATGCCATGCGCTCCAAGCTCCTCGGCCTCCCCGGATTGTAGCCGATAGAGGTCCAGAAGATATTGAGGCACGGTGGCGGAGCGGCTTGGACGTGGACGTCTTTTGAGGCCGAACATGTGCAGCAGCGTGGCCTCAAAGTCCCGCAACAGTTCATGGCTCTGAGTGGCCGAGCGACCCTGCAGGCCAGGTACTTTCTTTTTCCCTTCTTCAGGTATCAGACTAGCATGGCTGCTCTCTCCCAGCAGGACTTGGCATATTAAAATGACCATCAGCATTCGATTACCAGGAATCATGATGTCTCTGGGAGGATAAACAAGATATGGAACGTTACAAATTTAAACTAATTATCTTCACTTTTCTACGTTAAATATTAGAGTACTATGGCTCCAACATTTTTTCACAAAACTTTCTTTTTGTATTCCCACTCGAGGCTAAATAATTACCCTCAATATTCCCGTCTGTCTCGTTTACAGTCCAGGACCACTTGCTGTTTATCTTTGGCGACATCCTCCAAAGGTAAACAGCCGGTTCCCAACTTTTTAAATGCAATTTAAGGGCCATTCCTCCTCCCTCCACCCCTTTCCACTCGTCTCCTACGATCAGACAAATAAAAGAGGCGGCCTTGGGGGTAGAAACAAATTCTTAACTCAACGAGGAGCCGGCGTCCCTCAAAGTCTGCCCCAACAAGCCAAACCCAAGACCTCTTCGGACTTGGAGTTAGCGTACTCACCGACAGAAAATAAAGCATGGGGAAACAGTCCATGTTTGTTGGGAGCAGGAGGTGGACACGTTCTTCCAGGAAATGTTAGGTGGTGTTGGGAGGCTGCAGGAGAGCGTTGGAGTGACCCTGTTCCTGAAAGATAGTCCAAAACACGGAGGAAACCTTAATCTGAGTGCGTCTGCAAACACTTGAGAGGATGTTACTTTGTATTTACGTGAAGACAAGCAGAGTGTGTGTGTGTGTGTGCATGCGTGCGTGCGTGTGTGTGTGAGAAAGAGAGAGAGAAAGACCCTGTGTCTCTTTAAGGCTTATCATTTTGGCTTGTGGGGAAGCTGCTATTTGCTGTAACTGGAATGTAAGGAGGTATGTGCCACAAGACTTCTCCTATCTCAAGAGAAAGATCAACATTTACTCAATCATCCGAGAGATATTAGAAATTTA
This sequence comes from Nothobranchius furzeri, assembly GCF_043380555.1. Classification (NCBI taxonomy): domain Eukaryota; kingdom Metazoa; phylum Chordata; class Actinopteri; order Cyprinodontiformes; family Nothobranchiidae; genus Nothobranchius; species Nothobranchius furzeri. Next base: position 25,533,980 of record NC_091758.1, read on the forward strand.
ACACCTTGTTAGATTTAGTTACATTTTTAGGATTTTTTTCGTTGAATTCAAAAGCTGAATTGGACTAAAAAGGTGACAGATGATGTTCTAATAGCTCCGAATCTACAATGACTCAACCATTTGCAGCATAAGCTTTCAGTTTGGCACCTACTCGCTTTTTGTTATGAATTTTTTTTTAAAGTAAAGAAAAAAAAGAGCTTCCTCAACTTGAAAATGTCAAACATGGCTGTCAAAAACTAGAGCAATTGTTTGTTTTGGCGTTTCGACGACTAGAACATTCAGCTTTTAGGTTTTATTTAAAGAGTTAAATGGTTCAAATGGTTCCGAGTGACCACAACAACAGCACCCCAGATTAAATTCCAGAGTAACATATGTCTTTGATCTTCATTTGGGGCTTGTTCACTCAAGCATGAGAGAGAGAGAGAGAGAGAGAGAGAGAGAGAGAGAGAGAGAGAGAGAGAGAGAGAGAGAGAGAGAGAGAGAGAGAGAGAGAGAGAGAGAGAGAGAGAGGGAGAGAGAGAGAGAGAGAGAGAGAGAGAGAAAGAGAGAGAGGAGAGAAGAGAGAGAGAGAGAGAGAGAGAGAGAGAGAGAGAGAGAGAGAGAGAGAGAGAGAGAAGGTTTAGCATCCACAGTCTGTATGTTTTACAGTACGCCGGCTGGTTGGGTATCGGTGTGAATATCTCAGGCTCTCGACGGCTCACTGTGCATGCAATCAAAGATCTCTTTCTCTTATAACAGCATTAGAGTGACCTCGGCTTGACCCCCCCGCCCTTTCTCGTTCATGTCATCGGATCCAGTGTGTGTGAGGCAAGGACCAGGTGCACGAGCCCAGCTCGCCTGCGCGCGAATGTGTACCACCGCTCGCATGTTCGTGAGAACTGTGGCACAGAGAGAGAGAGAGGAGGGCTCAGAACATGATCAGCTCTATTACCCATGGGGTGCAGGGATGAACTCCGTGTGTGTGTGTGCGTGCGTGCGTGCGTGCGTGTGTGTGTGTGTGTGTGTGTGTGTGTGTGTGTGTGCGTGCATCCTTGACAACAAACGTTCATTGTACAGAGAGGGCCTCTTTCATGATTGCAGGGATTCATAGTACTCAAAAACACTGACCATACAGCTCATCTTGTAACTGTAACCAGCAAAAGTGCAGGCCAGAGCAGACAGACACTCAGTGTGGTGTGATGATGATGAAAGAAGAGGAAAAAGTGATAGGAGGGTAACTTTCTTCAGTGGAAAACCTGCGTATGTGAGCGTGCACACTTTCCAGATTCACATTTCTTCTCTGAATTAAACAATAAAAAGCAAAGTGGAGCTAAGGCAAGCAGATTTTCAGATTCGGGGTGCAGTTAGGCCGCAGCGGTCAGCTTAGCCGCTCCCTCCCTTCCTCTGTCTCTTTCTGACCACAGATAGTGGTCAGGCTCTGCACATGGCTCTTCAGATGTGTTTCTTGAGAAATTTGACAGAGATGGTGGGAGGGAAGATGGGCACTAAGGGCGGGAGAGAGGAGTGCAGCAGGTTACCACAAGAACAGATCGAAGTCTGATTTTTTGTTTAAAAGTCTGCAACAACACATCTGCAACCCCGGAGCTGCATCACGTGTAAACTCTAATGTGAGTTAACATCCGGCACTGTGCATCATTAGTTTATATTCCAGCCTCAAGTTGGAATAAGTTGGTTGGAAGCTGCATTTTCTTTTTATTTATTTATTTATTTATGCAGAAATGAAGCAAATCTCTGAAAGAAAAACTTCATAAATTCCTGGTTTATAATGAACAAAAGTTGTGGATTTTATAAGATTCACAGTCGGTGAAGTCACTCCAAGAATTCAGATGTGACACATTTGGCCTTTTTTGACTAATTTAATTTGTTTTCTCCTTTTTTGTTAATCTAAACACAAGTAATAAAAATTTCCCCAGATGTTGCAAGACCTGCAGTTCTGGTTCAGACTGAGAGCCACATGTCCAGAGGCCAAGCTTTTCTGTCTTTTACTGGGTTTAATGGTACATTTTCATTTCCACACCTGCAATATAGAACAGTTATGCTAGCATTTATTTATATAAACCTATGTTTATACCCGTTTTAATTTTTTTACAAGTTGGCAGTTTAGACAAAAAAAGAAAAACAGTTGATTATTAAAACAAATAAAAATACACTTTTGATAGCAGACTATACTGAAAATACACATACCATTTAAATTATTTTACAAATAAAAGGAGTGACAAATGATTATTTTCTTTATTTTAATTAATGCGATCCCTCAGAGCGCAATCCTGTGATTTTATTCCATATTTCTGCGTGTCCAGATTGGTTTACGAGCTAAGATTCGCGCTGGAAAACAGAAAGAGTTTGAAAACAAATGTTTAAGTTGTCACGGAGAAAGAGAACCACACGGAAATCTGACGCGTTGTTTGGAAATGACCTCACTCACTTGTCTTTACGCAAAGTTTTGGCACACACAAAAAAACGCAGAAAGAAATCAGTGACAAGCTGACTATCGCTGTGGTTTAGTTTTATTTTATGTCTAAATGACTAATAAAAGTAAAGTTAACGATTTTTAAATCACCTTAACACGTTTTATTTCTTTCTGGGATTTAAAAAAAAATCTTCCACGCGCGCAGAAATACCACAATCAACATAATAGAACCCATTAAATCCTCCATAGAGTTCGTTCTTTATTATTTTTCTGGTCCTGTTTCTAAATTCTCCTTTACTGATGTGTAGTTGTCAGCTGAGAGGAGCTCTTACCATCAGTGGAGGTCCAGGTTTCCTCTCGTGAATCTGGAAACGACGGATAAAACACTCCAGCCGTCACGCTGCAAAACACCAAAATGCGCCTTCAAGCAGAAGTCTGGTGCCTTTGTGGCTCATTAATCCTCTAGTGGCGCCCCGACGCGGACATGTGAGCTGTAAAGGCCGGTTATCTGGCTCTTTCGTCCGTCTCCACGACAGTCGGTGAGGGAGGGCGATGCGCAGAACGGGAAGGCTCTCCAAATGATCCAGCATCTCTGATCCCTACAGTTTTTATGTGTACGCCCAATTCACCCTCCCCCCCTCCTTCTCCACCTCCTCCTCGACCCAGTCTCCCAACACCTCGGACATCCCCCCCCCCCCCCCCCACACACACACACACACCCATCTCTCCTAGGCTGCGCGCATTTTATTTTATTTAGAAAAAATTGACGTGAGGCAGCTTTATTTGTAGCACATTTCGTACACAAAGGTAATATATATATATATATATATATATATATATATATATATATATATATATATATATACACATACATATATATGTATTTATATACACACAAATACATATATATGTATATATACATATACATATATATAGATACATATACAAATATATATATTACATGAGGCAGCTTTATTTGTAACACATTTCGTAAACAGAGTCTATATATATATATATATACATATATATATATATATATATATATATATATATATATATATATATATATATATATATATATATATATATATATATTAAATGTTCTGGAGAGAGGCAACTGGTTTGGAGAGATCCGGGGGAAAAAACTGGGAAGAACACATCTTAACAGGTGAATACAAAACGGTTAAAAGCGTAAGAACAAAACCCTAAAAATTTTCATTTTAAACTATCACGGCATGCTCAAGTGCTTACTATTAAGTGTTATTTCAATGGTTTTATGTTTAATTGTCCTATGAATAATAATAAATAAATAAAATAAATAAATAAGTTGCCTAAGTAAAGAAAGAAAGAAAGAAAGAAAGAAAGAAAGAAAGAAAGAAAGAAAGAAAGAAAGAAAGAAAGAAAGAAAGAAAGAAAGAAAGAAAGAAAGAAAAACAAATGATCCAGCATCTCTGATCCCTACAGTTTTTATACTTATATATTTTTTTACTTCTACAAAACCTTAAAACTTTCTGTTACTCTTTAAAGCCATTTGCAGTGTTTTACTTAATTAAAAATAATTAAATGCACTTGTGTACATTTATTTACTTATTTAAAAATGTCAAGATTATTCGTTGATTCCGACAAACATACTATAAAGTGAATTTTAATCAGGAAAAACGAGGATTTAAAACGACTCTTTGTTAAAAAGTTTCTTCAGTGTTAGGATTAGGGTTTTACATTGGGCCTGAATAGACAATACACACAATTACAACAATAACTTAGCAAGGTCTAAAGCAGGGGTGTCAAATATGCGGCCCGCGGGCCGGATCCGGCCTGCAAACAGGTTAAATCCGGCCCGCGAGATGGTTGTGTAAACTTTATTTTCATACTTTACAATATAGTGAAAATAAACTTATCTTTGTGAGCAAGTTTTCTCTGTAATGAGTATAAATAAAACAAAGCTGTGCTCAAGACTCACACAAGAACTTGGATCACATCCTGAAGTTGGCTGCCACTCAGGATGTGACTTCTGATATTGATGTGCTGGTGAAAGCTAAAAGATGTAAAGTAAAATGAGTCAAATATACTTTAAGTCAGGGGTGTCCAATCCCGGTCCTAGAGGGCCGGTAACCAGCAGGTTTTGTGGTTTTTCTGCTTCAACACGCTTGATTAGCTGGTTGAATCACCTGTGCAGCAGCTCATCAGGCTCTGCAGAAGCCGGTTAATCACCTGCTGATTGAAATCAGGTGTGTTGAAACAGTTTAAAACGAAAACGTGCTGGATACCGGCCCTCGAGGACCAGGATTGGACACCCCTGCTTTAAGTGCTGCATGAAACTGATCTAGCCATGTGATCTGTAAGCACTTTGAATCACTAAGGAATGTTTTATTTATTTATTGATTTTTTTTTTTTTCAAATTTTCAAGTACACTTCAGGTGTTGTACTTGTCCTATTTTGGATACACTGTCCTCAGGCTCCAGCCTTGTTTTATATTGATTGTATTAAAACAAAGAAAACAATCTGAAGTTTTTTTTTTTATTTACCCGTCTGGCCCACTTGGGACTAGATTTCCCTCAATGTGGCCCCTGAGCTAAAATGAGTTTGACACCCCTGGTCTAAACCTTCCGGGCACGTCCAACCGGGAGGAGACCTAAAGGTAGACCCAGGACACGGTGGAGGAACTATGTCTCTCACCTGGCCAGGGAACGCCTTGGGATTCCCCCGGAGGAGATGGCCCAAGTGGCTGGGGAGAGGGAATTGGGCCTCTCGACCTAGGCTACTGCCCCTGTGACCCGACTCCGGATAAGCAGATGAAAATGGATGGATGGTCCAAACCTTGGTTGTTTTTTCATTTGTCCCAAATGTGTATTTTACACCAACAGCAGAAATCATTGATTTTTTTTCTTGCTCCTGACTCTCAGGATGTCATTCATTATAAAAAATGTAATGGAACACTTCGAAAATACATCAGATTTCACTTGGGGGGGGGGGGGGGGGGAATCAAGCTACACATTATTTGATCAAAACAAAAATGATCTACACTACCTCTCTCTTCATTCAGAGTCCCCTCATCACTGACCTGGTGGTGTCTGATGGACATGAACATGATGTCCCACTAGATTTAGATCAGGTGTGTAAGTCAATGGTATCAAGTCCTTCATCCTCTAGAAAGTGCCTGCATGTTCTTACCAGATGAGACCAGATATTACCATCCAGGAAGAACTCATGATCCACTGCAACAGCAAAAGGTTCAGGGTGCTGTCGCTCATCATCTACAGACATATGTTTATGGATGTTCTCCCCAGACTAATGCTGAGTCACCATCATGCTGAACAATGTTGTAGAAAGTACAACATTCACCGTGGCTTCTTCAGACCCTTTCAGGTCTGTCACATGAGCTCAGAGTGAACCTGCAAATACCAGTGGAGCTCCACGGTGCCAGGCAGTGAGCACAGGGCCCACTAGAGGACCTCCGGCCCTTGGGTCACAGTCATGCAGTCTGTTTCTAATGGTTTGGTCGGAGACATTTACACCAGAGGCCCCCTTGATGTCACTTTAGGGTTCTAGAAGGACTCGTCCACCTTGCACAAATGAGCACACAGCGGCCCTGCTGACTGTGTTAGGAGACACATTAAATCTTCTGGCAATAGTTACATATTGTTGTGCCATCCTGGTGGTTTAAGCCTGTTTGTGCAACCTCTGTGGGGTCTAGGTTTCTCATGATTCCAGTCAAAGATAAAATGACCAAAAACTAAATAAAAAACATCCAAAAAAGATGAAGAGAGAACAATGTCCCTGTCCTCTACCTGCAAAACCATTCCCGTTGTTTGTGTTTCCCATGTGTTGCTCCTTTGGTGCACATGTTGCAAATTTCATGAATTTGCAAAATTTGCTTTATTTTTAATGAAACTGACCTTTGATTTAATTGTAACTTTATAGCTTCAAAATACTTTTTTAAATTCAGTGTTCTGTTTGTAGTGTTGTGATTTAATACAATATCCAATGCACCCAAGGTACAGGTTTCACAGTAATTAAAAGACAACCAGAAAGTGTGTTTTGCCATTACAAATATCTCTGGATCATCCCCATTTGGGTTAGGGTTAGGGTTGAGTTGAGATCTGTAAATCTGCAAAGGTAATTAAATGTATTCCCTGAGGCTATTTTAGTATTTCTATTATTGCGTCTTCTAACTCATCTGCTGCATATCTTCACCAAGTGATGGGTGCATTTCAACACCATCAAATTAGGGATGTTTGTCAAGCAAATTGTTTTGATCAAATTTGCTGCTTTTCATCCCTTAAAAGTTGTAATAATCCAAGCTGATCCTGGAACTGTCTAAGAAATGTAATGTTTCTGTGTAGTTTCATGGGTCATTTAACTATGCATGGATTACACGTTTTTCTAAATACCTGCAATAACAAAAAAAATCACATGTTCTCCAAAGGAATGTTTACGTTGCCTAATGTTTCAGCGATGCTTCAGAAGGATTTGTGTTGATGCATCACGCATTGAGACATGACTGCACATGCACAACTTTTGACCTCAGGATGCAAATACGCACATAAAAACAGATACATGTTATAAAAACAAGCCGAAAACAGCTGAGTTATGCAATGATTTTTTACGGACAGATAAGATAAGGACCTGTCTATCTCACACACGTACTGATGAAGGAAAAAAGAGAATTAAGCACACAGCTCAAGTCATTACATGTCAGATATATTTCACTTTCACTCACTTAATGAAGTACATTTTAACTGTGTATGTTTTTTTCTGTACGTTGGGGTTTACCCCAGTGAATGAGAGGGTAGCCTCCCTCCTCCTACGTGCGGGGGGATGGGTTCTGACTGTGGTCTGTGCTTTTGCACCAAACTACAGTTCAGACTACCCACCCTTTTTGGAGACCTTGGAGGGGGTGCTGGAAAGCGCTCCTTCCGGTGACTCCCTCGTTCTGTTGGGGGACTTTAACGCTCACGTGGGCAACGACAGTGAGACCTGGAGAGGTGTGGTTGGGAGGAATGGCCCCCCTGATCTGAATTCGAGTGGTGTTTTGTTATTGGACTTCTGTGCCAGTCATGGATTGTCCATAATGAACCCCATGTTCAGACATAGAGGTGTCCAAATGTGCTCTTGGCACCAGGATACCTTAGGCCGCAGCTCGATGATCGACTTTGTTGTTGTTGACACCGGCGGTTAGGGATGCTGTCAAGCTGAAGAAAGAGTCCTATCAGGTCTTTTTGGCTTGTGGGACTCCAGAGGCAGCTGACGGGTACCGGCAGTCCAATCGGAACGTGGCTCGGGTGGTCGCCAAGGCAAAAACTCGGGCATGGGAGGAGTTCGGTGAGACCATAGAGCAAGATTTCCATACTGCTTCGAGGAGATTCTGGTCCACCATCCGACGCCTCAGGGGGGGGACAGCAGTGCGCTACCAACACTATCTATAGTGGAGGCAGTGTGCTGCTTACCTCTACTCAGGACGTTGTGGATCTGTGGGCAGAATACTACGAAGACCTCCTCAATCCCACCGACATGTCTTCCAGTGAGGAAGCAGAGTCTGGGGACTTTGGGTTGGCCTCACAAATCTCTGGTGCTGAGGTCGCTGAGGTGGTTAAAAAGCTCCTCTGTGGCAAGGCTCCAGGGATGGGTGAGATCCGCCCGGAGTTCCTTAAGGCTCTGGATGTTGTGGGGCTGTGTTGGCGGACGCGGCTCTGCAATATCGCATGGACATCGGGGGCAGTCCCACTGGACTGGCAGACCGGGGTGGTGGTCCCCTTATTTAAAAAGGGGGACCGCAGGGTGTGTTCCAACTACAGGGGGATCACACGCCTGAGCCTTCCTGGTAAGGTCTATTCAGGGGTTCTGGAGAGGAGGGTCCAACGGATTGTTGAACCTCAGATTCAGGAGGAGCAATGTGGTTTTCGTCCTGGCCGAGGAACACTGGACCAGCTCTGTACCCTTAGGGGGATCCTGGAGGGTGTGCGGGAATTTGCCCAACCAGTCTACATGTGTTTTTTGGATTTGGAGAAGGCGTTTGCCCACGTTCCTCGGGGGCCCTGTGGGGGGTACTCCGGGAGTATGGGGTACCAGGCCCTCTGATACAGGCTGTTAGGTCCCTGCATGACCGGTGTCAGAGCTTGGTCCACATTGCCGGCAGTAAGTCGGGCTTGTTCCCAGTGAGAGTTGGACTCCGCCAAGGCTGCCCTTTGTCACCGATTCTGTTCATAACCTTTATGGACAGGATTTCTATGCGCAGCCAAGGTGTGGAGGGCATCCGTTTTGGTGGGCTGAGGATCAGGTCTCTGTTTTTTGCAGATGATGTGGTCCTCTTGGCTTCATCAGAACGTGATCTTCAGCTTTCACTGGAGCGGTTCGCAGCCGATTGTGAAGCAGCTGGGATGAGAATCAGCCCCTCTAAATCTGAGACCATGGTCTTGATTCAGAAAAGAGTAGAATGCCTTCTCTGGGTCAGGGATGAGGTCCTGCCCCAAGTGGAGGAGTTTAAGTATCTCGGGGTCTTGTTCATGAGTGAGGAAAACCTGGAGCGTGAGATCAATAAGTGGATTGGTGCAGCATCTGCAGTGATGCGGTCATTGTACCGGTCTGTCGTGATGAAGAGAGAGCTGAGTCAGTAGGCGAAGCTCTCGATTTACCGGTCGATCTACGTTCCTACCCTCACCTATGGTAATGAGCTTTGGGTAGTGACCGAAAGAACGAGATCGCGGATACAAGCGGCCGAAATGAGTTTTCTCCGAAGAGCGGCTGGGCTCTCCCTTAGAGATAGGGTGAGAAGCTTGGTCATTTGGGAGGGGCTCGGAGTAGACCCGCTGCTCATCCATATCGAGAGGAGCCAGTTGAGGTGGCGCGGGCATCTGGTCAGGATGCCTCCTGGACGCCTCCCTGGTGAGGTTTTCCGGGCACATCCAACCGGGAGGAGACCTAAAGGTAGACCCAGGACACGTTGGAGGGACTATGTCTCTCACCTGGCCAGGGAACGCCTTGGGATTCCCCCGGAGGAGCTGGCCCAAGTGGCTGGGGAGAGGGAAGTCTGGGCCTCTCAACTTAGGCTACTGCCCCCGCGACCCGACTCTGGATAAGCGGATGAAAACGGATGGATGGATGGATGGAGAGATGTTCTTTTCTTACCTTAAAGGTCTTTTGTCTGGTTTGTCCAAAAAATCTCTGAAAAAAACTGTAGCAGATTCAGAATGCTGCTGCTAGAGTCTTAACAAGAACCAAGAGAGCAAAACACATCATTCCTGTTCTTAAATCTCTACACTGGTTACCAGTAAACTACAGAATCAATTTCAAAGTGCTTCTACTAGTTTACAAATTACTTAATGGCATGGGGCCAAAATTCATGCCCGATCTCCTCATATACACCCAGCAGGGCTCTGAGATCCTCGGGAAACAGTCAGCTGGTAGATCCCCCGGGTCAGAACCAAACAGGGTGAAGCTGCTTTTAGCTACTATGCTGCACACAGATAGAATCAGCTTCCATATGACCTCAAACGTGCCCCAACTCTAGTAAATTTTAAATGAAAATTGAAAACTTTCATGCATTCATCAGCCGTTGAATGAACGATTCTTATGCTGCACCTTCTGCACTGTAACTGCTCAGCCTTTAACTTTGTCATTTTTCTGATTTAATCAGATCTAATTTTATTTGTGTATTTTAATTGTGCTGTCACATAGATTTTAATGTTCGTGCTATTGTCGCTAATGGGAAACACATTGAATTGCCTCTGTTTGAAATGTGCTACACACATAAACCTTTCTCGCCTTGCCCGAAGGTCAAAAATCTTCCCATGTTCTAAAATCCATCAAACTGGTTAATTTCTCCATAATAATAACTTCTGCATGCACCCACCCAAACATTCAATGATGATCTAATTTTAAACAGCAAATCCTAAGATCTTAGGTCCAAAATTGTAAAAAAAATAAATTGTAACATCTCTCACTTCTTGTACTTGTACTTCTTTCCAACGAACCACACTTTCTAGTGATATTCTAAGTCAGTGATCAATGCTATTCTTTGGATTTTGACTGCTTTTTCAGTATTTGACCATTTTAGGTTTTATTGCCACCTTTTTCTCATCTCCTTTGACAATTTCAGAATTAAACAACACAATGAAGTACGAAGACCTGAGAAAGAGTGAAAAAGCAGCAAAGGGGCCGAAGAAAAACTTTCCAAAAATCAACAAATCTGTTGATCAGGATCACTTTATAATACTACAAGAAAGTCTGGCTCCTTGGAAACAAAGAAAACAGATATTAGGGGTGGTTGGTGACATTTATGACAGGTTTACACTTAATTTTTTCATGTTTTGAGTGAAGTGAGCTGTGATGATCCTACTCATCTATTTACCTCTGCCTTTGGCTATATGGATCGGAGGTCACCCGTACTTTCTTGCTTTAACGTTCAGAAGAAGAGAAGGGCGATCACACCTCTGTGCCTGCGCCTCTAAATCCTGCTCGGAGCCACTCACCTGTGAACACCAGCCTGTAATGAGCAGCAGCTCAAAGGTGACCCCTCCGCTGAGACCCCCGGCCCAGTGTCACAACACTTCTTTATTCTCCTTTTCTTTTCTCCCTGAGTGTTCGCTAGTGCAGGCACGCGCCAGGGCCATTGATCAAACCTCAGCTTTCACTAATTCTAGGACTTCTTATATGAGCATTCCTTCAATACAGCTGCCTCATGTTTCCCTGGGTGCTTGAGCCTTAGCGTGCTTGTCCTGTAATCCCCCCTAACCCGTAGGCCCAGGTCCTAAAAGTCTGTAAATAGTGTGAGGGGTTAAAGGGAGGGGAAAGGACAAGGAAAGCTGAGTTTGAGGATGGATTGGACAAACTATTTTAATCCCTATAATGGAATTGGCATGTAAACTCATGAGCTGAGAGGTAAACAGAGAGAAAATGGAGAGGGATAGATGTTGGACCGGTCTGAGCGGTGTTGAAACTGACTTCTTACCCCCAGTGAACTGCTCTTCTCACAACACAAAAGGGTTGAATGTCCTTCAACCGCACTTAAGATGCACACAACGTGATTTATTTAGCCTAATGCATCATTTGTTTAAATTATAGGACAAGATTATATTTTTAAAAAATGCCAAGATGTCTTGCTGGAAAACATCACCAAAGCAATCACAAGGCAGGATCATGTGTCAGATTGAGTCTGAAAGTGTCGACTGATGGGAAGCTGAGAGTGACGGGACTCTAATGCCTGTCCGTTTCTTCCTGTCACTGCTCCTGCCAGATGTTATCAATGGCAGCTGGACAAGTGAGGAGCAGTGGAGTGTGTGTGTGTGAGCAGGGGGGTGCTTTTTAAGCCTTCCTTTCCTTCTGTCAGGACGCAGGGAGACACACTTGGGCTTCAACATTGTCCAGGCGCGGTCTGAGTGGAGGCACGCCTGATGCTGATGCTCTCGAGGGCTGATGGAGAAAATGTCCCGATGGATTAAAAAGCTTTTTTATCACCAACCTGGATTGGCACTTGAGCACACTCCTTTAATCTGAGAGGGAGACGAGCCCACACCAGCATCCCTGAGAGACCAAACTCAGAGGCAGACCAACAAAATCTACGGAGGCGGTGCTGAGAAGCACACAAGTGAGCTCAAGAATTCATCTTTAAGAGATGGAAATCAACCAGAATAGGTCATGAATCAATAACTGACCTGTGACCAGAGCCTTTAACACAAATGTGCAGAATTTAGGGCAGGTAACATTCTACAAAAACACCTCAGATCTGTTCATCTGAGGTTATCAAAAAGTACTTGTATTAAAGAAGGTGTCCGTAATGTCGTGTTTAACGCAAGATTTAAATCACTCCAGCGACTTATCATTCCTCCAAGAATGTAATTACATACTTTCAAATAAAACTTGAAAGAGCCCAACAAGTTTTAAAATGCAGTGTGTGCTCCCAAGACAGCAGGAAAGAATTCCAAGCAGCTGGAATATGCTAACATCCCTGTGTGGACGAACTGTGGGCTTGAAGAAGACAGGAGTGTGTCGGGGCAAAAAAGATGGGTGCGCATCTGATCAGAGGAACGATACAACCTCTCTCAATGTTCGTTCAGATCTACTGAATATTTCCAACAGAAAACGAAGAAGACTTGATAAAACTGGGGAAATATGAAGCCTGAGAAAACAATGTGCTAAAAGTTTGGTGATGACACGAGTTGAAATTGGGCGTAAAAACTGATCCGGTTTCAGGAGTTTTCACTCTAAAACGCTCAGTCTTAACCTCGGTATATTGGTACATTTTCTTTTGCTATTTGTTGGAACTAATCCACTGCAGAATTTAATGTAGTTTAGGTTAGTTTTAGCTAAGATGATGAGAATAAAAATGAACACCGCTCATCTGAGTTGAGGTGCTGGATGAAAAACTGAATGAAGAGGACCAAAATCCACACACTTCAATCTGCGATAATATCGTATTTATTCTATTTTATCTTAATAAATACTATATTGTCGCAGAAGTGTGCGGATTTTGTTCCTCTTCAGCTCAGATGCTGACAAAAGGAAGAAGAGCTGGTTAGCATCTCTTCACTGCAAGTTCTTGCAAGAGACATAAATAGGGCTGTCCTTCAGGTGCAAAGATGGAGAGAGGTTTGTTAATCTCTGAATGGATACAAGAGTAATCTTTGTCATCCTTTATTAATTACCAGAAAAAGCATTCACAGAACTCTATGGGTTAATTCTTCTTAAATTGTAAGAAATGTGAGATTAATATTAATTAGGATGAGGAACATGCATGTCAGTGTTCAGAGAGATGTTGATTGTCTTCCTAAATAATGTAACCAGGCAGTGTTTTCCATGTAAATATTGGTCTGTATACATAACAGTTCTCTGAGCATCATTGGATTGTGCCCTAGGCAGAATAAACCTACCCTCAGTATGCTAATCAGAAATAAAACACGTTTTTAATACAATACTCTTAGTAATTTAGTGTTGGGATTAGGGTTTGGTTTGACTTGATACTGACTTGTGACTTGGTCCCACCTCTGATTTTTAACAGCAGGAAGATTTAGATTTTTCTTCATTTTACAAGATTTTTATCCAAGTTGACTAACATGCTCTTGGCATCAATGAGGGAAGTTGATTGTGTACTTTATGGTATTTAGTGGCCTACTGCTCAGCTTCATTAGCCTTGCCTTGTAAGTGATACACACAATGTGCAGTCTGAGTGATTGTGTGTTTGACTCGGATGTCAAAACACTAATAAAAGCAGTATGAACCGATTTATTTAGAAGCTGTTCTGTTTGTTAAACGTCTGCTTGGATATTTGTGAAAGTAAGTATGTTTGTACTAATAACACAGATCTGCAGATGGATTCTCAAAAACAGTTATAGTGCATCTCAATGTGCACGATCGTCACTCGTGAAATATGTAGCGCATGTAAAAAATACACCAGAATCTTAACAGGAATAATATACAACATTTTTTTTCTAAATAAAAATCGACAGTTCTCATAAATATGAAAGGTTGTGACATTTTGGTTGCCTGAATAAACAAATTCCCTTCCCTCCACTCACAAGCAAATCCAGTCTAAGAAGCGCTCCGCATGTGCTGTCAGCTTGGCACAGTTTCCGGTGACTCGCGCTTGCCGTAATATTTCATGGTGCAGTTGGATGTTACTGTCAGGGGTGTCTGGCCTGCTGCTTGGGATTTGGCGAGGAGCATCATTGGTGGTCCCGGGATTAGGTCACCACATTGCTAAAGGAATCAAGGAATGCTGAAAGTCACGTTTTGGTCTCACTGTTGAAAACAACTAGTTGTATGTTTCTGTCACAAGTATTTAATAAAAAGCGGAATTTATACATTTATGAAAGGAAACATTTAAACGTCTAAAACTGTAGAAATACTGTTGGAGAGATCCGGACTTCTTGGCAAAGCCATTGGCAAGAAAACTCCTAAACTTGGGAGCATGATCCCACTGTTGCTGCTTTTGGGTGGGAATTCTACAGCTATGATTTTAATTATGACATTACACACCACAATGTGTTTGTGTGTGCCAAAGCTGTGCACGTTTTCACAGAAGAAACTTTCTTTTTTCACATGTAGGAAGTTTGAGGGGAAAGGAACAACTGAAGAAACTCAGCTAAAAAAGGTTTTTTTGCTGAGTCTGTAAATGAAGGGCATTTTGATCTACGAGTGCTTTTGCAGATTTGATAAACAAAATCTTTTGGAAGTGAATGTTTACATTGAAAGTCTTGGTTTGAGGGCTGAAGTTCAGTAGTTAGACCACACTCAGAGAAGCGTGCTCAACGTTATTTACCTTTTTGAACGGCTAACTGCAATTTTGTTGCACAGTCAACTGTGCAATCACAATCAAGGCTTTGAACCTTGAATCTTGGTTTAAAGAATGGTTCTGGGTATTATGTTGCCCTTTTAAACGTTTTATGCAACGTCTTCACAGATTTTTGAATGCAGGTTTTCAGGCTTCTGGCATGGAGTAAAAAGTGTTGCAAAAATCATTAAAAAGACAAATCTGGCAATAGAAACAAGGTAAAGGCCCTCTTTAGAGTTGGTGAAAAAAGAAACAAGTAAAATGTCTTCATCAGGGCTGTTGTGTGTCAAACTGACAGAACAACTCTCCACCAATCAGTGAGCTCCTAACAGGAAATGATGCTTTTTCTTTGCTCCTTGTTTTGCTTATTAACTTTTTGTCATACTGTTTAAATATTTCATTTGATGTTTTGTTCTCCTCACCAACATTTTATGTCATTTCCTTTTAGGAAAGCTCAAGAGTTCACCTAATGGTGAAGTGCTGTTGAAAAATTCACCTCATTAGTGCAGCTGGAAACATTTGTCATCAGCCCTTTGATGCATGAATTATGACATCTTCAACCATGATTTTTTAAACAATTTTTTTCATTCATCTTTAGGTGTGAATGAAACAAATTTCAAAAAATTTCTTTTGGTAAAATTTTATAATTTACAAATAGTTTATTACACGTCCACCTCGGTGGACAGCGTGCATTCAGAACATGAAATATGTTGGCTTGGCTTACTGAAGTCCAAATGGAGGGGCTCAAATGCAATACAGTCTTCAACAGCTGTGCTTAATAGCAAAAACAAATAAATAACTATTTTGAGTAGCTGTCCACTGTAGTGACCATTATGCATCAAAGGGTTAGAGTCACTATAAAGCCTGATTAATACTTCTCCATCTGCATTGGTGCTGAGACACGCAACGTCATTATTATTAGCATGCTCCTCTGACCATCAACAGCGAACCTGTGGAGAGAGTGGACAGCGCCAAGTTTCTGTGCGTATCGCAGAGGACCTCTCCAGGACTAAAATCTCTGTACCACTGCTATAGAAAGCACAGCAGCATCTCTTCTTTCTCTGAAGAAAGCCAGAGCCTCGGTCTCCATCATGTGTACCTTCTACAGAGGCACCATTGAGAGTATCCTAACCTACTGCATCACTGTGTGGTATGGTGACTGTAACGCATCCTGCCGGATGTCTCTCCAGCGCATAGTGAGAGCAGCTGAGAGAACTGTCGGAGTTTCTCTGCCCTCTCTTCAGTATATTTACTACAGCTGGTCTACCCACAGAGCCCTCTCCATTGCTGGCGATGCTACTCACCCGTCACACTGCCTCTTCCTTCTGCTGCCATCAGGGAGGAGATTGCGGAGTCTTCAGGCACGGACCAACAGATTAAAGGACAGCTTCATCCATCAAGCAGTTAGGAAGCTGAACTCCCTTCCATCTTGCCTTTTGCCTCTCTTCTCTTACCTCCTACCGTGAAACACTGAACTCTGTGTTAACTAGTGTTATTTAAGCTGCATCAATTTTTTAGTGTTAATTTTTAGTGAATTTTATACAGTGAAGCCAGGTTTTGCTTTTAATAGCATTTAAAGTTTTTAAGAGTCAGAGAGAAATTGCAATTTCGATTCTCTATATGTGCTGTACATGTGGTGGAATTGACAATAAAAGCAGATTGATTCACTGATTATTCAATCAATCAATCAATCAATCAAAGCTTTATTTATAAAGTGCCTTCCGCAACCCTGTCAGGAAGCCCAAAGCGCTGAACATGGTTCAGTTGTAGGTAAATATATTGAATAAATCAACAATAAAAGCAATTCAAATTACAAAATACAAATTACAAAATAGATGAAACATTCTGGTACAGGACAAATGTGTAAAACAATGGATTGAGTGAACCAATGAAAACTGTGAAATAAATTCAACATAAAAGAGGGCCAAAATCAAACATGTTCTGGAAACGCCAAGCGGAGGAAGTATGTTTTTAGGTGACTCTTAAAGGCTGGCAGAGATGGGGACAGCCTAACAGAGGGTGGCAACTGGTTCCAGAGTAAAGGTGCTAGGACTGAGAAAGCCCGGTCCCCACGGGTACGACACCTAGAACGAGGGACAGCGAGCAGGCCTTGGTCAGAGGAGCGCAGAGCGCATGATGGGGAATGTTTGTTCAGGAGAGTGGCTAGATAGGGGGGACCACCACCCTGGAAGAAATAATAAACAAAGACGAGGATTTTGAATTGTGAGCGATAACAAATCGGAAGCCAGTGCAGGGAGGCCAGAACCGGACTGATGTGGTCCCGTTTCCTAGTCCCAGTCAGGAACCTGGCTGCGCTGTTCTGCACAACCTGTAGGCGACGCAGTGATGACTGACACAACCCTGCATAGAGAGAGTTGCAGTAGTCAAGCCTAGAAATTACAAAAGCATGGAGTACCCGCTCCAGGTGGGCTCTCGACAGCATGGGCTTGATTTTTGCAAGGCGTCTCAGGTGAAAGAAACTGGACCGGATCACAGAATTGACGTGAGCATCAAATTTAAGTCCTGCATCAAGTTTCACCCCCAAACTGGTAACAACTGGTTTTGAGTAGGGAGAAAGAGGGCCAGGATCAACATGACGATCCACATTCCTGCTGTTGGGGTGAAAAACAATGAGCTCTGTCTTTCCCTCATTCAGATGTAGATAGCTGGCCATTAGCCAAGACTTCACCTCATTAATACAGGACACAAAGGACTGGATAGAGTGACCTTTCTCCTGACACAATGGAGAGTAAATCTGGCAATCGTCAGCATAGAGATGGAATGATAGGCCATGTTTACGAAAGACTGACCCCAGAGGTAGCAGATAAATGGCAAACAAAAGAGGACCAAGGATCGATCCCTGCGGGACCCCCCAGCGGAGCTCCTCCCAAGAAGAAAAAACATCACCCAGTTTAACACAGAATGTCCTGTTGTGGAGATATGATCTAAACCAATCCAGAGCAGACCCTTTGATCCCAACCCATCGTTCCAGGCAATCCACTAGAATCGCGTGGTCAACTGTGTCGAAGGCTGCTGTCAGGTCTAACAACAGAAGCACCACAGATGTACCCTGATCTAGTGATAGATAGATGTCATTTAGGACCCTCAGTAGAGCAGACTCTGTGCTATGGCCAGACCTGAACCCTGATTGGAAAACCTCAAACAGATCAGAGTCAGCTAAATGTGAGACCAGCTGCTGATAAACGACTTTCTCAAGCAGTTTTGATGTAAAAGGCAGGGTAGAGATAGGCCTGTAATTTTCGATCACAGAGACATCAGCACCAGGTTTCTTCAGGGTCGGCCGAATAACTGCTGCTTTCAAAGCAGCTGGGACCACACCTGTGCTGAGTCTCCCATTATAATCTGACCAAGTGATGGGCCAAGGCACGGAAAGGCAGCCTTCCAGAGATGAGGCGGCAAAACGTCAAGTGGAGAGCCAGATGGCTTGTGCCTCGCAACAAGCTTACTCAGCTCAGACTATGAAACAGTATTGAGGGAGCTCAGGGTGGGTGGTGATGGAGGAACTGGAGCCGGGTCAACAGAGTTACCAGAAATAGCTGCTCTAATGCCTGATACTTTATGAACAAAGAATTTGTGAAAAGCTTCAGAGTTTCCAGCAGCTGTAGGAGACATGAAGCTAGGCTCCTGATACACCAGAACAGAGTTTAGCGTTTTGTAGAGAATCTTAGGATTATTGGAGTTTGTTTCAATGATGTCTGCAAAATAGGCCGTTCTGGCAGCCCTCACAGCATCCTGATAAGCAACCAGAGATGCTCTGAACAACTCACGCGAGACCTGTAGGCCATCCTTTTTCCACTTTCTCTCAGAGGATCTACACGCCCACCTGCAAGCCCGTGTGACATCAGAGAGCCAAGGCTCCCTCCTAGGCCGAGACTTGCACAGTTTGAGAGGGGCAACCACATCCAGGACCTGATTACAAAGTAAATCAAAGTGTTGTGAATAGTGTTCAGTGTTAGATGGATCAGGGTTAAAGGTCTCTAACCTTACGGACATACAGTCCACAAACTTTGAAATAGTTTCTGCATCCAGGGCTCTGAACCTAGTAGCGGGAGCTTCACACACAGGGACAGGACATGGCATTGACCAGACCAAACCGGGTCTGCGGCGGGGCTGCAGCACCGAGATCGCGCATGAGCACAGTCTCCTTTAACTCTGTGCCCGTAACCGAGCGCAGATTCTCCCAGCAAACCCCAGTCTGGCGAGATCTTCGAGCCGATCGGCCGTGGCGCGGTGCCGGTTCACCCTCAGAGCCGGCCAAGTTCCCTGGGCAGGGCGCCGAGTAATCCAGGAGACATCTCGGAACCACCGGGTCAGAAGCTGGGCCGAATCGGGCCAGCCGCTTGTTCAGATATCCAGGCCGACGTCTCACGTGCCGGCTACCTCTCTTTCCCCGTGTTCTCCGATGCTTCCTTCTCGAGCTGGGGCGGACAGAGGGCCGGTACATCACAGCTTGGGGGGAGAGAGCAAACGGGCAGTCCAACCAGCAGCACCATCCGTGAGGTTCATAGCTCGCACAGCCCAGTTCCCAGCGCGCGCTGCCGGCTACATCAACGGAAGGACGAAGCCTCAGCAGCGCAGCTCGATCGTATGTCAGCAGAGGATCCACACCATTCAAAAAAGGGATCGGCGACAAGAAAAATGCATAAAAGCCAATAAAACGCCAATAAAAACGGGTAAAAAGCAAGGTATCAGTGCATAAAGAGGACGAGCAGCTCGCAGCGTGCACCCGCGCGAGCGCCATCTCACTCTCATCACTCTCTCTCATGGATTAATTGATTAATTGATTGTGCGTCAGCGCAGGGGCTCTCCGACATGCTCGCAGAGGGTGACAGAGACATGCCCAAAATTTTAAACATCCGTCGAAAGTGACGGAGACTGCAAGCTTGTGATTGGTCAGCACAGATGTAGCTCCGTTAAAACGTAAAAAGTAATTTAGCGGCAGACCCAGAACAGATTGAAGAACGCATCACAGAAAAGTCCAACAATATGAACATTTACTCACCCGTGACTAAAGAAGTACAAAACACGGAGCAAACGTGGACGGAAATGACGGGAAACGTGTGTTTAGAGGTGGCGAAGGAGAATAAAGGACAAATTTGTCTGTGTTGTAAAGTCTCACTACTATAGGGGACCGGATGCATGAGTGTTACGGTGGCAGGATACCACAGAACAGTGCTACGCTCTCTGTTGTCCCGGCGGGGAATTGCCCTGCAACACTCCGCTGCCTGAAGAGAAGTTAAAAACCTTCCTGACACTTTGTGTGCGTCTCTCCATTGCGGAGCTCACGGAGAAGTATAAACCAGGCTTTAGAGAGAGCCAATCAATTTCATGACCGACCCTATTGTGACTACCCATTAGCATATCAGTCTAATCAGAGCAAATTTCTATTTCACCAAATCGAGGTTGTTCAAATAGCTATGTCCCACAAAGATAACTTCAAACCATCTAACCCATTTTTTTTTACTTACGATCATCAGATGAGGATTTAACATGAATGCGGTAAAAGCTCATTTGAACTTTAAGTTAAAGAAAATGTACAAATGGATAAAAAAGTGAATAATCATGAAAAAATAAGGTGGATATTGAGACAAATTATGGAAAAAGTCGATTTTACTCTTGTTTTTATGTATTTTTTTGTCTTTGTTTTTTTGGGTGAAGGCCTCATTCAGAAAATCTCAGTAACAGAAGAATACAAGAAGAAAATCATCTTGCATCTGTTAAGATCCTTAAAAAATAAGAAAGATGAGAAATCAGCCAGGTGTTCTTTGTTTGCTCAAACTAATTTGGTTAAATGAAGCCACCTTTTTCTCATCCCCACGTTTTCCTGACGACTCTTAAAACCAACCGACATCAACGCCGAGGTTTCTGCTGATAATAAAACAAACCAGTAAATAAACAAGGTGGGATTCCTAAATGAGTCAGAACCATTAGGGTGGGTACTGCTTGGGATGATGGGAAACACTTAGTAGCTGCAGCTGTACAGCAGGAAGACATGAATAAAGATTGAGCATGCTTTTAGGATGAGACACTGGATGTTTTCTGAAGTAAAAAGCAAAGAAAATAATTTATTTCTTTATCATTTATTGTAAATGTGTATTTATAGCAGAACGGAAGGTAAACAAGCACAGCATTTCTCAAAAATCATTTAGAATATTGCTTCCTTCATTACTATATTTGTTTGTTTTCATACATTTGGATTAATTTTGATGTTATTTGTCATCTAATTTACTTAAATGTGATCATATTTTGGAGAAATTAGAACAAAAGCTAATTTTAAAAAAAGCTGAATAGAATTTTCTCAAGTCATTTTTGTGCAGCTTTGTCCAGATTTGTACATTCGAACTGCCATTAAACTAATATAATAACACTTTTGTCATGTTTTCTTACCTTATAGGACAAGATTTGTTCAAAGAGAGCTAAATAGTGGTCAAGTTTGAATGAGAGTTCCTATGGAGGAGTTTGTTGACAACAAACATCTACGGGAGCTGCTGTGCTCCACTTGGCAGGATGAGTTGAGGATGACATCAGAGGAAAACAGTCAGTTGGAGTTTATTTAGAGGCTTGATTTTGTGTAATTTCATTACTTTGAAGGAGGCCTCATCTAGTTTTATTATTACCTGCATCTGTTGAGCACCAAACAACGGCGGGTGGTCACCTTTCATCGAGGAATGATGAGAATGGGTTCTTGTAAGGCGAAACCACACAGCACAGGCCCGGCTCTGACATCACTGCTTTTAAACGTGTTTTCTGTCCCACTGCTAGCAGTGACAGGAACCATCTGCTGCAGAAGGCTGGGCGATCAAAGGATGTGGTGCAACACGTGAATATTTTAAGGCTCACTTTTGATAAACTCTTACAGTTTGGGTGACTTTTGAGTGAATCGTGGTCGCGCTGTAACAGTTTTACTGCAGGATCATATAGTAAAGGAATGACAGCGAAGGAATGTCAGGTTTAATTCTGGGGCAATTGAGTTCATCCAGAAATGCTGAGATAACACAGGTCAGCGATGGTCCACCTTAAAACTCTCACACCCTTCCAGTCGCTTTCACAAGGCTTATTCTATTTGTGCAACCCTGGCTGCATAAAACACCCACAAAGCTACACACACACACACACACACACAAACACACACACAAATGCACACCCGTGCATGCACAGCTACCCACTACCGCTACACTGTCCACACTCTATTTCAGTCTGGAGTGGATCATTCCAGAGACCACAGGCCCTGCCACATAGAGAGGACAGTGTTGGGATCTTTGAGCCAAGTCAGTTCAGGGTAGCTACTGCTTCTGGGGTGGGGCAGGCGGAAAGGTGGGGTGAAGGTGGTGGTGGTGGTGGTCGTGGGGGTGTAGTGCTATCACGCAGCTGTTTTGCTAAGGACGGCAAGGTCTCTCAGCATAAATTTCACTGATATCACCTCCATCAGAGGGCCATAAAGCTGATTTATTATAAATACGGCTCTTGTGTGTTTACTGTGGGCATTCTTGAGCCTGCAACATCTTTCAAAGTGAGCACTTGCAGGTGCTCTGGCTCAGTCTCCGTGGGGCAGACTGGAGGAAATCAAGGAAACGGTGGAAAAAAACAAAAACAAGCAGGAGAGAGAACATGAAGGGGTGAGAATCAAGGAGAAGTGGGTTACACTGGTGAACTAGAAGACTTTTGGAACATTAAAAAGAAAAGAAAAATACATAAAAAGCTTAAAGAAACCTAGAATAGTTGCAGTAAAAACAATGAATTTTTGAATAAGTTTTCCACTTCTCTCCCTGCTGGTTGAAAGCTGAATTATAACTGTAGTAAACAACCTTGTCGCAGCCTGCTGTAGCAAGCGCTAACAACAAGCTTACACTAACATGAGCCAACTGATACTGAAAGAAATCACAAAGTAAAAAGATCTACACTGTTAGAAAAAAAAATTAAACGTCCAGTAGTAACAAAGCCAGGTCACCATCAGTTCATGATTTCGCAGCCTCCTCTAGCTCCTTCAAACTAGAGTTGATGTTCACTCAGGTGAAGCTTTTTGCTTTACAATAAACATCGCTCTCTTATTTTTACTTCCAGGCTCCGTCATGATCTCAACAAAACAAGCTAACTTCCTGTGCTGTGCAATTGGCAAGCTAAAATAGCTAACTGCTAGCTTTTATATTAACTCATTCACTGCCAGCTATTTCCTGATCAGAAAAGTTCCCAGTGTTTTTGAGCGTTTTACTGTTCTCTGAAGAGTCACAGAACAGTGTGCTCTATGATGATATGAATGCAAAAATGACCAAAAGAAAAAGTAGATTCACTACTTACATCAGGAAGAATGAACGTGTTTCTAGCGTTCTTCGTTCTTTCATAATCCGTTGTCGAATTGTGAGCGGCAGAAGCTTTTCTGGTTTGCACCTCACCTTTTTCATAGCAGCAGCCCAAACAATCTCCTAATTCATGGATTTTCTGCTTACTGATTACGTGACGTGTGACATACGCGGATGAAGATCAGCTTTAAAGATGCGATGTTAATTCTCACGGTGCAGGGGCTCGTTCCGACGCCCAACCAATAAGAAGTTGCAATTTAGTCGTCAATGGCAGTAAAAATGTTAATTATTGGCACAGTAAACAGCTGTTGCTATAAAACAGGTAGAAACCCATTAGTGTTCCTACCTGACCCACAAAAATATAAAGTGCTGTTTCTGGTCAGCAGACGGCGACAGAGTTCTGTCTAATGTGCAGTTGCTGAAGTTTCTAGCTCAAGAACCACTGAAACCAGTTTCTAGGGCAAAAAACTCATTAGTGTTGCTTTAAAGACATAGTGTGCAATTCTCAGGGATAAAAAAAGAGATAGCACAAAGGCTGCATTCCGTTTATTGAAGCTGTTGTGCTTGCATGGACAACAGCAGAACAACCAGCATACTGCAATGGAAGTAGAATGCAGCCCTTGTTAACACGCTTGAGCCTTACATATTTTCTGAGTACAAATGTGCTGTATGGGCCTAGAGAAAAGTAGCCTGACCAACCTTGGAAGCGTGGGTCTGGGAACTCTTCTATTCAAATAACCCCACCCCCTGAGAATTCTAGCCGATCCAGTCAGCGCGGAGCAGCATGCGTCTCACACACACACACACACACACACACACACACACACACACACACACAAAATTTCTCATTAACATGTCATCTGAAGCGGAGTTTGCTGCAGCTCTTTCCTTTGTTATAAATTACTTGAGCGTTTTTTAAAACCACAACAAGTAGAAGCGCTAAAAGCCTTTCTTCTAAAGAAAGATGTTTGCACCATCGCCAGACGCCAATTATGACTACAGCTAAAGAACTACAGCGTTGGACGGTACAGTCGGCAATTCAGCCTTTTTTCCGATTGGTTATTTTTGAGCTGGCTAGTCCCGCCCCATAGTGCCTCTGTGCCTGTGAGTAACCAGACTAGTTCTCTCTGCAGAATTAAACAGAGGACGAGTCTGGCAGGCCAGGCTAAGAGAAAAGGGCAAAGGGGTCTTAAGGTGAAACATCATTTGGGCTGCCTCCTGGTTGCTAAGTTACCAGCAGTAAACCAGAAGCTACTAAACATGAGGAAAGGAGTTGTATTTAGGTTGTCAGTAGATGCGATTATTGGTAAAGAGTGGACTGGTGGTTGCATAAAGGAACAAATGTAAAAAATATTCTAGTCTCTTTGTGCCAAGCAATTTCCCAAAATGCACTGCAGTCTGTAATGCCAACAATATCGTCTTTCCTAGCAAATATGTAGAAAAAAAAATAACCCCCCCCCCACCCCCCGTAACAAATGCATCCTAAAAAGAAAAAGCAAATCAAAAACAAAATCCTTGTTTAAATATCTTCTTAATCTCTATGAGAATCTGCTTATTTATACAATTTCTGTTCCTGTGTGATAAAAAAAAACATGCCAGACTTTGTAAAAGCCTTTCAGATCTTTGCTTTCTTTTGGACTTAACTGCGCCGACGTGTTCCCAGATCTCTGCTAATGGATACAACAGTGCTCAAGCCCATAAGGATTAAATTATTATGAACAAGTCAAATCTGATAAGCTATTGTATAATTATTTTTCAACTGAAAGCAGTAATTAAGTTCTGTGATCGAACACACATGAGAAAAGCTTCCTTCAAAATTGCTAAAATAAATATTAACTGGTTTTCTCTTTAATTACTGGAAATAATTCTCAGGTTAGGACGTTAGAAGCAAGAAAAACATGTCAGAGCCAAAAAGGAAGTCCACAAAGATAACATGCTAAGAACGCTTAAATGTTTTTTAATGTTTTTACTTTTATCTTAAGTCTTTTAATGCTTTTTTCTCATTTGCAATCAAAGACTGCATCTTAAAGGTGTGGGAAACTTGTTTAATCATTACACTTGCAGTGGTCTCTGGTAAGAACGAATGCCTTTCAACCTGTACTCGGGGCAAAAAAAAAGCCCATAACTGCTTGCATCAGCACTGATAAGTCTGCTGCAGAGCCTGGCACAACACTTCAGGTTTAACTTCCTGATATTTCAACATTTTGCCTCAGATTGTAAAACAGCGACTCAACTCTACCACTGACTCACAATGTGGATGTTTTATCTCCACAAACAACTCCCTGGAGGAGATTTTCTGTGTGGCAGAGTTGCTAATGCTAACACTTAGCTTCTGCTAGTCGTGACGTTCTCTGCTGATTCCTGTACACTAAACCAAAAGAAAAACAAACATTCCCCGTAGTGAGTCATGATGGGTGAGCCCGTTAATGTTAAGTGACAGTGTGACGTAGATCTGTCAGGCTTTTCAAATCCCAGAGTTTCACCATCTATTTTCTATCAGAAGCTAAAGCACGAGATCGGTGTAAGGAACTGTTTTCATGTTCAGCCTGCATGAAAAACTCAGGGTGACCGATTATAATCACAAATAATCATTAAAAATGTTTTTTCAGTGTTCCACACCTTTAGGAAAATAAACCTTACTACAGGCCACTGACACGGGACGGGAGTGTCCATGGTGACTTGGTGGATTTGCTTTCACTCACCTCCAACGCATCACAAAAAGGAAAAGTCGGAAATTAAAGAGGGAGAGGTAAACATCTATGCTCTGCTTTTGGAAACCTCAAATAAATCAGCGATATTTTTGAAAGAAGAAAGAAGGAACGTGAGTCATTCCAGAAATGTGAGGGAGCAGCTGGCTTTATGCTACAACAGGAGCAGAGCTGCATCATTGTGTTCGCTTCACCCCTCACACACACACACACACACACACACACACACACACACACACACACACACACACACACACACACACACACACACACACACACACACACACACACACACACACACACACACACACACACACAGTGAGAAGAAACTTGCATAAAAGAAAGTAATCTAAAAGGTTTGGACACAGAAGCTAAATTAAGACCTGAGATTAGTTTGAAGATCTGCAGGCCAGAAAAGAAAAGAGCAGTGGGAGCTTTGGATTTCTTGGCATGCGAAGAGAAGAGACGGGGAAGGTTATGAAGAAATTTTTCACTTTGATGGAAGCCTTTTAGCAAACCTGTCAGGGATGAATGTGCTCACCTCGGGCTTAAACAATCCACTGCAACCTTTCACTTCTAACAAATGTTCCCCTTCGCCTCACCCCTCCTCTCGTTTTATTTGCAGAGCACTTCAGGGCAAGCGGTTTGGGAAACTTTAAGCTGCCATTGTTTCAGAAGCACCTGCTATGCTATGAAGGGTGGTTAAGGCTTTGTATTTATTTGGAAACGTGCACACACACATATGCGCACAGGCACGCACGTACACAAACACAGCAGCATGTAAACAAAAACCCTCAACCGTCCTACCACTAGTCCACAATCTGGCTTGTGTTTGCTTTCCAGAATTTTTTCACAGTGTGGAAACATTTAGCCCTGATGAAACATGCATTTATCTATTTTTTTCTACGTTCTTTCAAACCACAGCCCCTAAAATCAAATAAACGAGGGAGCTCTATTCTTTTTTTCTTCCTCTATAAAGCCCCATGAAGAGGAATGCTGGTAATCCATGACTACTCCTCCACCAGGCCTTGTTTCTCTCATTACCAGCCATGTTGTTCCTATTACGCCTCAACATCCTCTGCTCTTATCAAGATAAACGCACTGAGATGTCATTTCATGTTCCCATGCTTTCCTTTTTTCTGCAGGTTTACTGCACTGAACCAATTTACTGAATGGTTGTGGGGAATTGATCTTTCATTCTTTTTTTCCATCTACAAATCCATTCATGCTGACTTCTGTGTTTTCTTTACTCCTCACAAAAGAGATTCTTTGGTGATTTAATTATTGTTGTTTATGCTGTGGATTTTCTTTTTTTTTTTCTTTTTTTTTCTAGGCAAACGAACAGCTTGATCCTGAAGCACATTTAGTTTTTTTTGGCAGTTCCAAATCTCATTAAGTACCGTATTTTCCCTGCCTGTTAAATTTTGTACTGATTCAAAAGAGCCAAAGGAAAAAAGCATGTCTCCTTTTGTTGAAAAAGACAATTTTCATCACATAAGGAAACATTTGTGGTGATTTGAAGTTTTTAACATATTGATGTGGGGTTTTTATGCAGGTTCAGAATTTTACTGCATCTAAACACTCAAAAATGTGGTCTGAAAGAGTTTTAAAAAAATACGATAAATCTATTTTACGTAACAATGCATTAAAATTATTTAATGATTTGTCATAATTGTAATACTTAGGCTTAAATCATGCTTCTCCGTCAGCTCCAACAGGGAGAGACACGCACGCACGGATGGAGACATTTTGCCCTCATACTTCTCCGTCTCCTGGGGAGTGTTACAAAGCAATTCCCCGCCAGGACAGCAGAGGGCGTAACGCTGTTCTGTGGTACCCTGTAATGTATCCGGTCCAAGATAGTGTGTTTATATATATATATATATATATATATATATATATATATATATATATATATATATATATTTGTTGTTGTTGTATATAATAAAACTTTTAACACGGACAAATTTGTCTCTCATTCTCCTCCACCTCTTCATGCGCTCGCCACCGATAAAACCCACGTTTCCTGTCATTTCCATCCATAAATAAAATGCCTGCAGCGCATCTTTTCACTCCTCCAGTCACGGGGGAATTAAACGTTCATATTTTTAGAGTTTTTTCATGAGGTGTTCTTCAAGTTTCTCCGTGTCTGCCGCTAGTTATTCTCAGCTCTCTTTATGTTTTTGAGGGCGAAATGGTGGCGGTGTAGACGACAGCAGTGCCCTGACCATTCACAAGCTTGCGTTCATCGTCTCGACAGACGGATGTTTACAAAAGAGAGCTCGACTTCGTACCTGCTGGAGAGCCCTGCAAGGACGGATAATGGCGTTGCGTGTCTCTGCACTGACGCAGACGCAGAAGCATGAATCAGGCTTAAGTTTTCAGACAGAAAACTGTTTATTTCCACATATACTAATAAAAGAGGCATTTTTTACCTTTCTTTGCAATTATTACAAAATGTACTAATGTTTATCCACATGACCTAAAATCTGGAGTTATGCACATAACTGCAGATGAGTTTTCAATCATTTGTAACACTTAACAACAAGGGTCCTTTATTAATGCTACTTCCCAGCCAACATAAGTAGGCCCTATATGGAATATGTATGGGCAAGTCGTATGGGCCCCATAGGGGTTTACCCACAAACATTTTATTGGGTTGGTGTTTGAGTGAAACACCCATGTAGGGCCTGTTAAAATCTATGTGGGCAAAAACATTTCTGGGCGAACCCCCATGGAGCCGGCATGGAAACCGCAGACAAACCATGTTGAGACTCATATGGCTTGCCATGTATATTCCATATGGGCCCACCTATATGCGCTGGCTAGGATGTGCATTATTAAGCCTTAATAAACCATTAAATAAAACATTAAAGATTGCTTAACCATATTATGTAATGCATCACTAAGCAGACAGCCTCTGGCCCTTTGTCCTAACCTCAGGGACATTTAATAGTTAACAATAATGCATAAATAAAGAGCCCTTTGTTTATTAATTCATAATAACACACTAAGTTTTGTTAATTAAGGGACCCTTAGAGTAAAGCGTTACCGAATAATTTTCTTGAGAATGTGTTTTTGTAGGATTTTGAACCGTTGTTGAGGCTTTGAGGGTTAAGTTATGCTGGATAAGTTAAATTAGCTCTAGAACAAGCCCCAGTCTGAGTAGCCGTTAGCTTGACTCCTCTGTGAAAATTTCTCTCTGATTCCACAAACAGATCGCTCTGACTGCTGTCTACTGCAGGTCAGATAACTGCTGATAACAACTCCAAAGAAACTCTCGTTAAAAAAATCAGAAGTATCCCTCCAAGGCTTGATAGGTTAGGCATGTAGGGGTGGTGAAAACAAGAACATTTACCATTGTTTCTTATTTTTAATTTTCTGAAAATTGTTGCTGGTTTATTAAATATGTTTCTGAGGAATTTCAGCAGTTCGTGTTCATGCAGGTGTGGTCCTCAGACCCCTCTTGTGGACACCTGCATCAAAATAAAAAACATTTCATTCTGTTCCATATGCCAGTTGCTTTATACTTAGGGAAACTTGCTTTTAATTTTCAAAATTCAGATTCATTGAAGTGGACATATTATGCAAAACTCACCTTTTGTATCCTTTTGTGGACCCATGTGGGTCTCTACTGAAACTATAAAAACTACAAATGTGAAAAAAATCCATCCATCTGTTTTCTGTCAGCATTCACTTGACTTATTGACAAGCTGTTTCAAAAACTCCCCATTTGTGATGTCACAAATTAGACTAGAAGCACCTCTCACATGCAACCGAGCTGCTGCTGGAGGGGCGACGGCTCTACTCTGAGCCCCTCCTGAATATCTGAGCTTTTCAGCTTATAGCAGCTTGAGAGAAGGTATGGATGGGCATGGCCAGCTACAGCTGGTTTTCTTAAAGTGACACGGTTCTGAAACAGCTCATTCTAGAAAAACTGCTGGGATTGTTTTACGTGACAGTGATTTTCTTGCAAAGAACTTCATACATTATAACTTAAGCCATTTTCATTATTGCATTGTTGAACTGCTATTTCTTCAAATTCAGTTTTGTTTTCTTACTATGTTAAGTCCTGAATAGTTTAACATAATTCATGGATTAACGTGTAAAAATAATGCTTTGAACTAGCTAATATTGCTAATATTGGCTAATAAGGTTTGTTATTTAGTATTTATTATTTATTTATTTTAACACTTAGGTGTGTGACTTTACCACCTGCCACACCCAGGATTTCCAGTTGTAAATGAGACGGAGACTGGTCCTGTGCTGATGCATGATGTGACGTTCATATTCAACCAACATGAACATAATTCCTACTTAGCTGCCGTGGCGTGAAGTGACCAGTGTCTGGCAGCTCTGACCTCAGCAAACATCTCCAGAAGGTAGACTAAACCATCCTTTTATAAACAGTGAACGCATCACAGTCTGCTGCCGTTGCTCTCAAGTATTTCTGTAAAGATTTGCTCTCCACAGAAGACAAGATGGCAGACGGTGACAGAGAATGGTGCATGAAATAAAGAAGTTGAAGCCAAAAGACTACAATTAGCCAGTGTGTGATCAAGCTGTTGTTTATTGACTCTCAGAGGGAAACTTTATTAACCTGCCTGGGCTTGAATGAGAGACACCTGCTATTGGCACTTAGGCTGTCATTTCTCCAATAGAGAGCCACAGGGAGGGTCCTCACCATGCCCACCGCTGCCTGCTGCTCCTTTGTTGGATGCTCCATCGTCCAGCATTTGGAGTGCTACACTGTTTACAAGGAGATTGGCTTTTGTTGGGTATTGTCACTAAGCTGACAGACCTTTTCTCTTTACTTGACAGCTATCAAATTATGGTGGACAAACCCACAGACTGCAGTTTTAAGTCCTTTGGTCTGCCAAAAAAAATAGACTCAGGCACTGATTGATGTTTTTTCAGAGGTTGCTATTGGTGAACGTGGAGATTGCAAAGGAATTAAATTCAGTAAGCTGCTAGCTTGGGTGGACAAAATATTAAAAGAGAGACATTGTTCACAACAGGGTTCGTTTTATAATTATACCCAGTATTTTCTTGAGTCTCATCGTGATTGAACTTGTCAATATTGGTAAAATATGATCACATGACACAAGAAACCTTATTGCTGTTGGGTTAGAGCCAACCATTCAAGCAAATATTGTGCTTTATTTATTTTTAAGTGACTGAAGCCAAACAGCATTTATAGAGCCTGTTTAGCTTACAGGACACGATCTGTTAACCAGCTTTGTTGGATTGCAAAGTCCACGCATCCATCCATTTTCCTCCATTTATGTCGGGTTGGGTAGTGAAGGCGGTATCCTAAACAGACACACAGACTTCCCTCTCCACAGCCACTTGGGTCAGCTCCTCTGGGGGAATCATAAGGCATTCCCAGGCTAGACAAGCATTGAATCCCTCCATCTGGGTCTTTTTTAGGTCTTCCCCCAATTGGACATACCCCGAAAACCTCACCACAGAGGTGTCCAAAATGCGTCCTAACCAGATATCCGAACCACCTCAACTGGATCCTCTTGATGTGGAGGAGCAGCAGATACACTCCAAGCCCCATGGTGTCTGAAGCAAGCTTCTCACTCTGTCTCAAGAGCCCAGACATCCTGTGGACCCAAAGCTTGTGACCATTGATGAGGGTTGGAACATAGAAGAAGATGAAGGAGAAGAAACAATCTTTTGTGAAGCACCTCTTAATATTAAAATCCTGCAGGGCTTCACAAGAACAAAAGTATTTAAATATAAAAAAAAGTTTAAAAAAAAGATTTAAAAATATAATCATAAAAATGAGAAAATTTAAAACACTATGTGAGAAAAATGTGAGAAAAGGGAAAAAGAAAGAGAAAGGGATTGGAAGAAACAGTTGAATTAGGAGAGGGTACTAATGAAGGTCATGCAAAAGCGAGCCAAAACAGGTGTTTTAAGCTGCATTTTAAAGGAGACCACTGAGTCCACTGATCTCAGGCTCAGGGGGAGAGCGTTCCAGAGTCTGGGGGCCACAGCAGCAAATGATCTTTCACCTTCAATCACTGGACCTGAGGGACCTGCTGGGGGTGTAGGGACTGAGAAGATCACCAATATATGATGGTGCTTGTCCATGTGAGGCCCTAACCTAGTCCATTAATATAAAGTCAGATTAATTCAACTATAAAGTTGAAATAATAAAATGTATGAATGCACGCATGATGCAGTGGGTGACAATGGAGAGGAAACACATTTAACCAGTGAAACCAGCAGAAGAACCAAACTTTGGCTCAGGATGGACAGCCACATCTGCCTTGACTGGCTGGAGGCTGACAGGAGAAAAAACATGTTGGTCCAACTTGGTTTGATTATTTTTTATGATAGGTGTGACTAATCTGAATGTCTGACTGAAACCTACATTTCTATTTTAAGTATGCAAAGTCCAGCATAAAATCAGACTTGAATGAAACTGGAAAGTGTCACCTCATGCTTAAATTGGCCCACAGTTCAATAAACTCTCCAATTTTAATGATAATGAGAAATTGCAATGAATTAAAAATAGGCGTCATAATAAATTACCTGCCTAGTAAATTGACACAAATTTGGGGTTTCTCTAGAAACCAGGACTGTCACTGAGGAGTTGAGAGGATGGATGAGTCCTTTGACTGAGTGATACTTCCTCTAAAGTGCTTAGTGTCAATGGCTAACTTTCAGCAGCATAGATAAAAGCCTGCTCCTCTGGCTTTTATCATCTTTCCTGGGCTCTGGGAGCATTGATACCACCCATTACAAGGACAGCGCGGAAGGTGAGTCGGGATGCGTGGGCCTCACTTTGCCTCCTGTAAGGGGAGTATCTGTTTGTATACTTGTGCGAGTGCTTTTCCGTGTGCTGATAAAACCAGAGCGTGCTGAGCTGTCTTTAGTCTCTTTGTGTATATTTATTTATTTGTTCTCGTTCAGGATATTAGGTAATTAGAAACCCAGCGCAGTTTACAACTAAACAAATATACAAGCTGTGCACATCCAACGTTTAACCTTACTGGGGCCAACTTGTACTCTGCAGACCCCTCGGGCTAACGCTGTGTTGACGATTAAAGCTGAACAAAAATAATGTAACAAAGTTAGCCGTCGGCTTGTCCTTCCGCTCTCCCAACACCCAGCAACAAACTATTCATTTGTTTATACACTTGATAGCAGTGAACTGAGTTTCCTGCTTTTGCTTCATTGTGTGTAACATTTGTCCTCATTCCTGTTGAGCTGGAACCTTGGTGCTGAGCTGAGGTGATTATCTGTAGCACATTTCCAAGGATTATCAGTTAGCTAACATTTGCAGGTCGGCCCTGTCTGCTGTCAGAAATACCAAACTGTAAACAAGTCAAAGCATGACACGGGGACACATTTTGGTCTGGCTGTGCTGCAAACATGCGTTCTCCGACAAGTTAGTCGGTTATTTTATTTTTTTAAATACAGAAATGGAAAGGAAAGGGGGGGGGGGGGGGATTAGCAATGGAGTGATGACCCTTATCTGACCTAAAAAGGCCTTTTCTATGGCAGACACAGAAATAAAAGAGTGTTGCTAAAGTCTGTATTATGAGCCTTTGGTGACCAGAAAGATGTGCAAAAGTACAAAAAATAAGCAAATTTTCAATTGCAATTATATTAAATTGGTAATCACACATGAAGTTCAAATAAATGTTCTTGCAAAACTTGCAAATTCGGTACACACGTTAATTAATTAATATTTTTTTCAGAACAGTCTTGTTTTAATTTTGTTCTAATTTATTTACATCCTTGTTTAATTTGCAATTTCATAAAATTTGAAATGACAGACACACTTTGTCTCCAACCAGTCACAGCTAACATCACCATCTCCTTCAAGTTTCATCTCACAAACCCCCTAAGTGCATTTTTGAAGGTGAATTCCAGAAAAAACTAGTTGTTTTTTTAATATGACATTACGTGCAGGCTAAACATAAAAATAGTCTTCTGCCCCTACTTCTTGCATTAGCCGCCAAAAGAAAATGGGGGGGGGGGGGGGGGGGGTAAATTAGCATTCATGGACTCACCCATCTTGGCCCGCAACAGGGAAGGTCGATGTTGGTTTAACACCCAGGAGACAGCAGAGTGCATCTTGGCTAGTAGAAGCTAACTGTTAGCAATAGCAACTTCCCAACATGGCAGAACTCCTTCAAGCTTGTGTTATTTGTGGAGGTAAAACAATAACGTTGTAGAGCAAACGGGGTCATTGGTAGAGTCACGTTGCTGTTAGCCAATCAGATGCAAAATATCAGAATTTTAGGAAGTAGGACTTCTTATCCTGTTCTGCTAACCACTGCTCTGGCTAACTTCTACTTCCTGAAACAGAAGCGCCAGAGTTTTTTTCCCCACAGAGATCGACTCACGGCATTCAGACAACTGCAAATGTATCCGGGGAAAAAAGTGAACTTAATTAATGTCTCCTCTTCTAGCTTGTCCTCTTAATCTGTTTTTAAATAGCAGATGGCAAACAAGCTCATGGGTGCATTTACTGCCACCTGCTGTAGAAGCTTGTCGGATAGGTTTTTACGTGCACGCGTGAAGTGTTTACAAGGAAGATTGTTTAGAAGAACCCAGTTTCTGTGTGGATAAGGCCTAAACTGTGATGGGTCCAACACTGTATTGATTGACAGATTTTTGAACATGTTTGCAACTTGAGAGTGTGGTCCTACAACTCCTGTGAAGAAAATGAAACCCTTGCCACTGATTGAAAATATTTTGGAAAGTCCCCCATCCTTTGCAATTTTTTGCAGGTGAAAATTTTCCACCAATACTAAATATTACAGGCAGTATTAGACAAAAGTTGGGATTTTTTTTAATGTAAAAATGTCCCAAATCAGCTAATTTTTCAAATCTTTGTGGCTATTTGGTATCTGTTAAAGTAAAAATACTGATATTCCTTAAAGAAAAGAAGGTATGTTATAAATATAGATGTAAATTCTTGCTTCAATCAACATTACGCCACAAATACTAAGCATAAAATCACTGCCACTTTCTGAAGGCCTTCATTATGTGATTCCAAAGCCTTCTACTGTTGCTTATTGGCCAGACTCTGCAAACCAACCATCTCCAGAGAAGAAGCAGAGTGGATAGCTCCGTATAAATAGATCCAGTCTCGGCTGCATTCTTATTGCTGCTTCCTCCCGGTCTTGAGTTCTTACAATCGTGTGTTTGAGCCACTTTTTTGGTGCTTTTCACGAGGAACCCCTTTAAGAAGCAGCTTCTCTGTGACTGGGGACAGGCAGTCGGCCAGCTTCCAGAGTAAACATATAATCATCCATTGGACAGCTATAATTATATCTGGGATGTGAAGGAACAGAAGCAAAGCGAGGACTGAGCAGATACGCAGCAGCAGAGCAGAGATCTGTGCGCTTAATATTTGTTTTCTGCAGCTAAATAAAAGCACCGGTTGTTTTCGAGCAAACAGAGAGGAGAGGAAAATGCAAGTAGAGCGGCAGAGGCGGTGGCTGTTTTGGAGATTTGTGCAGTAGATGTCAAATTTAAAAGCTGCAGCTGTGGTGACAGACACACCTTGCATGCACGTTTTCAACCACATTCAGTTAAATCACTCAAGAAGCAGCTGGTGGTTTTAAGGATAGTAGAGGCAGCCCGTTTAGGGCCCATTCTTTCATCCAAAATCTTCCCCGAGCCACTTCAATGTGGTTGGCTAACGAGCAGGCTCTGTGGTCCCGTCAGGCAGAGCGCAGGAGAAACGGATTATAGTGCCTGGCTGGAAAATCAAATGACTTCCAGGATGTTTCTTTTCTGTCATTAAAAATGAATTTGTCACCAAGGTGCAGCAGAAAAAAAAGGAACCCGTGAATACCAGTTTTCCTTTGCGTCACCTGACTCTGCTTGAAATCCAGCCCAGCCTTCCTTCTTTTTATAGGAAAGTTCCCCTCTAATTTACTTTGTCTGTGGTGCCCTTGAGCCAGGTTGGATGGAGGGGGGTGTGGAAGGGTGACATCACATCATTTAGGTAAATTCCAGGGAAAAAGTGGAGGACAGCTGAAGCAATTCCCCATAAACCAGTGGAAATACTATAAAATTATAGGAAGCAATTAGCTGATGATTGAACAACCTAAATAAACCCATGCTGTCCCTCACACATCATTACAGCCAACCCAACAGGCTGAAGCAGCATATATGTGCAATAGAGATGTTTCCTTACAGCTGCAGGTTGAAGAAACGGGAGCAGCGGGGATCGAGGAGGGAACGCTGAGGGAGCAGGCAGCAACCGGGGTCAGGAGAAGGCACGTTAATCACCGCTCTCCTGTCAACAACAAAGAGCTGGCCTCGCCAAAATGCTTCACTTGGTAGCCGTAATAACGCCACGGGAATCAGGCAGAGGTGTCACGAGAGAATCGGCAGGAAGGAGGAAGGTCGATGATGTGATTTAAGCAAGTAAAGAAAAGGGTAAAAAAAAATCCTCAAGTGGTTCCTTCTTTTGCTTATCTATCACTTAATTACAGCCACAGGAGTTTTTTGGGGGGGAGAAAAGTCGCTTAGCTCCATGAAGATGTCATAAATCACCATCACTGGCTGTTACGCGACATGACTTACTGCTCCTCTGACACACCCATCGCAGTAATCACAGCCGCTCTTTATGTGTGCTCCACTGGAACTGACTGCAAAACGGGGAGCTTGGATGCGGAGCTGTAGAATTTGTTGTCGTCTGCACTTGAATGCAGTTGCGTTCACTCCCATTCCTCCCAGTAAATGTGTTATTTCCAGCTCCACTAATTGAAACACAAGCCCTTCCTGCAGCGACCCCACATCGGGTCACGTTACCGAGCGGTGGACATGTTTAGATGTTATACTGCAAAAGAAAACATCATTAGGATCTGAGAGCGTATTTCACTTTTCCCTCGTGTCTGCGACCCAAAGGTAATGACCACCCAACCACAACACCACCCCGCCTTCAAGGACTGTGGCTTTAGACCTGACCTTCAACCTATTGACCCTCCACAGCTCACACACAAACACACACTATAAAAAGTGAACATTTCTTCAAACTGAAAGACCGAATTGCCCTTTACACTGTCCCACGTTTTTTCCAAAGTGCATTTGTTTGCTTCTTCCATCTGGATTATCTCTGCTCCAGCAATTGTCTGATCTGACACAGGCTGATAATAAGGTCGGGCTCAAGTGAAACCAGAAACAATTTGTTTTGGTCGGAGCTATCATTCCATTTCCCATAAGCCATCCCTCTCCCTTCTCTCTCCTCGGCTTCTCTTTGTATCTTTTGCCAAGAGTTAAAAGGCAGGACTTTAGACACAGTTGCAAAACGCAGCTGCTGGGTAACTTTTATCCTCAAAACGCACTAAAGGCCATCGCAGATTTACATATCTTACTCCAGATCACAAACTGCATGTCTTCCCGAGAGCCCCCCAGGGTCCCCTGCTTGCTCATTTGGAGCAGCATCTTGGAGCTCACCTCTGGAATGAATAAGGGAGGAAGTAAGGAGGCCACACACACCCTAAGGCAGGAAGTGACATAGACATGATGCCGGGAATGTTGCAAGACAAAAAAAGTGAGTTCTTCAGAGAAACAGTAAAACAAGGGGAGGAAAAACATAATTTAATTAGAGTCGTTGCCTTCAGGAGCATTTCCAACTCTA
This sequence comes from Nothobranchius furzeri, assembly GCF_043380555.1. Lineage (NCBI taxonomy): Eukaryota > Metazoa > Chordata > Actinopteri > Cyprinodontiformes > Nothobranchiidae > Nothobranchius > Nothobranchius furzeri. The sequence goes on from NC_091758.1 coordinate 25,571,304, forward strand.
AACAAGCCCGTCCTAAGGCTGCTGATGTAAACACAGCGTGCTCTTTGACCTGAGTGGTAAACATCTGCTCATGGATAGGCTTTCACCCTCGCTCGATCACCGCCTGCGATGACAGTGACGAATACACTTTTAATCACCAAACCTATGAGTGAAACGTAGCGTAAAAGAAGTAAATCCACTCGTGCGAGAAAATGTACCGAGCTGATCTTTGGCAGTTTGCGAAAGGTTCTCAAAGGTTTAAAACAGGCACCATTTTTCTTACGTCTCATTTTGGAAATTGGTTGTCATAATTTTATAAAGAAGACACTTTGGTGGACATGCCTTGCAAAGTTGGCAGGGCAAGCAACAGTCAAAGGGGGGGTGCAGTGCCTGGGGCTCAATAAAACCAGTAGCCAGCTAGACCGCGGGGGAGGAAGGAGGTAATTAAAATGACCTTTAAACCACCAAAACACTGGACACAAACTGACTTTTTTCCCCTAAATGTCGTGTAAGCTGGAAAAATGGTGGGAAAAATCTAAACGGAGGTGATGGCTTTTGTTGAAAAAAGGAGGCAGACAATCGAGACAGACGACCTACAACTAAAAGAGTTAGACTATCCCCTCAAGGCCCCAGAGAGCCCAATAAAAGCCTCCTCATTAAGAGCGAACCGTTTATAGATGCCTTCATGAGTTAAAGTCACAAAAAGAGTAAAAGGAAGAAGGAACTGATAAAGAGAGTGTCCACTTACCGCTCAGGGGTTCCCGTCGCTACAGCTCTCTATTAGAAAAGTGAGAACACCCACTGGTGAACAGTCATCCAAGATAACCATTTCAAAGACTTTGACACAGTTACAAGCCAATTAAACCTGACAAATATTCTTAAAGGCCAAGGTCACAGAGAAACATTTTTTACTTGTTATTTTCGAAATATGATCGGCCACTCTGACTTTAACATGCCGGCTAAACGTGAAAATAGTCTTCTACCCGTATTTCCTGTATTAGCCGTCGACACGACAAAGAAGGGGAAATTCTCGGATTAGAAAAGCCAGTCAATTCCACGGCACATTGAAATAGCATTCGTGGACTTACTCTTCTTGGATCGCGACGGGTAAGGCTGTTGATTTAGTGTCCAGGGGAAAGAGGGACACTGCTTGGCTAGTAGAAGCTAACTGTTACCATAAGCAACTCCACTACATGGCAGAACTCCTTCAGGCTTGTGTTATGGTAAATGGTCTGTACTTGTATAGCGCCTTCTTAGGATTTTACAACCCCCCAAGGTGCTTCACAACACAGTCAATCATTCACCCATTCACACACACATTCACACGCTGGTGACAATGAGCTACGATGTAGCCACAGCTGCCCTGGGGCGCACTGACAGAGGCGAGGCTTGCCGAACACTGGCACCACCGGTCCTTCTGCCCACCATCAGCAGGCAAGACGTCTTGCCCAAAGACACAACAGCAGCATTCTCTGGTCGGAGTCGGGATCAAACCTGCAACCTTGCCATTACTGGACAACCCGCTCTACCTCCTGAGCTACTGCTGTCTCCGTGTTATTTTTGGAGATGAAACAAATGGAGTCAGCGGTCGGGTCACGATGCCTTTAGCATGTCCATATCAAGGCAAAGAGAATGTTTGTTTGCAACAAGAAGCTTAAAAGTTTAAAAGAACGACAACAAAACCACCCCAGATCTCCTGACATGTTCACATTCAGCTGACAAACCATCCAGCATTTACTTTAATCAATCTTTCTCTTAAGAGTTCACATAATAACTCACACGTTTTGTGCCTCGGAGGCAAAAACTGAACTCAGACCAATTGAGTGACTTGGCCCTCAGCATCTGATAAGTCCTACATTACAAACAGAGCGATAAGCTCCCAGAGGTCATTCATCATACCACTCCCCCTCAAGCTCCTCGCATCCTGGTCACCGCCCTCCACCACTGATAACCTGCGCTGATCCTATCTGTCCCCTTGTGAGCAACAAACACTACAAATTCACACCAGTGCTTTAACGGGCTGCCTTCACACATGCCTGTGCACTAGCACGCACCGGCGGTGCACACGAGCGAGAAGGAACAAACTCTCCTTAGAAATATGTTTTGAGAAAAGGTCAGATTTGTTCCACATGTGGAGAAGAAAACGAAAACCAGCTAATTATTCCTCATTAACAATTCTTTCAGCACTCACGTGGACCACATTCTCTGACTGATCATGCAATTAGATTTATATCCGTTAATAGAGTCATAAAAAGAGTCTTGTAGCTGTTTTGGAAGAGCTCACAGGGTGTTTGCAGTGAAGGGAGCTGAAATGAGCTCCATGTTCTCTCTTTGTTGGTAGCATACTGAGTGTTTTTCTCCTGTGCACAAATAAAGAGATGTTTGGTTCTGTCTGAGAAAGTGTTTTAGCGGTGGTATCAGTGCGCCGCTGCGTGCCAAGGCAGAAGAAAGAGGAATTCAGGCATCCGAAACAGTCTGAAGCTTGAAATGTTTGGATTTTTGTCAAAGTCAAGTTGGGATGAACCATTCATTTTCATTTAAATAAATCCCCACCCGTAGATGATTTTAGCATTTGAATTGGGATAAAATAATGGCGTGAGCGTTGCACCCCAAGTAGTAAAACCATATCATAAAGCAAAGTGGTGTTTGATATTTCAGTGAAGAGCATTTTTTCCTCTAAAGCCAACTAGGGAGCACCTTGGAGCATGAAATGTGGCTCCAATTGTTTCTCCGTGTGTGAATCCACCCATAGCGGCTGGAGAAGGGTTATTGGCAGGCAGGAGGAGGGGAGTTCTGGGAGGAGATGCTGAGCTGAGAATGCCAGGAATGTCCAGCCCTGTTTACAGCCCTGGCCGGTTCACACCTGCAGGTCAGGGTGCTATCACCAGGCCCAGGCCTCTCCTCTCCCTTCGTTGCCCCCCTTCCCTCATTACAAGGGGGTCAAGCTCAGAGGTGACCTAATTAGAAGCTCATTACATCACAGACAATCTCCATTAGCATGCCAAGCTGGCCTGTTAATCCATTAGCACCACAGAGGCCCCCAGTGCAGTCTTTACATTCCTGCCCCTGTGGCTCTTGGGTAGGGCCCCTGCCACACACAAACACACTCGGATAACGTTTTAGAATTGGTGACACTGAGATAATGCACACACTTTGTTACAATTAAAAACAGTAGTGACCATGGTAACCAGTGAATACTACTTTGAGATTCGTTCCAGCTCATTTCGCTTGTTCTAAAACTTGTAATTTGCTATAAGACAAATAAAGTGAATAATACGTACATTGCTTGCATATTCTAAGCATTTTGAGACTCATGCAGTGAAAATAATAGTTAATTAAATTAAATTAATTTATTTATAAAGCACCTTTCTACCACCAGTCAAGGAAGCCCAAGGTGCAGAATATAGTAAAATCAAATTGCAAAGTAAAATCAGAATAAAATCACAAAAAAAGACAGAAACCAATAAAAAACTGTTATAACTATTTAAAAAAAACGCAATAAAATACTGAATTGAGGGTTAACTAACAACAGGATATAAAATGCTGCTTCAACCTTGCTATGAAAATCCGGAGGAATGTGAACTATCTGATCTCGAGTGAGGGTTTGTTCATGAGTCCAGGGTTTAAAACTCCAAATGCAGCCAGGGTCACCTCTGGACTTAGGTTTAGAGCAAGGAACCACGAACAGATCGTTTTGAGCAAAGCGCAGAGATCTTGCTGGCACATAGTTAAAACTGATCCAGATCGGGTGGCATTTCCCGACAGAGGTGGTCAACATTGTTTTAATACATGCCAGAGTTCATCCTTGACAGCCAATCAGAGCGATCTCTCTAACCAGCTGACATCTGCACTGATTAAATCCAACTTCTTGTGTGATTCAACTACAAAAGCACATGATTTAGATGTTTTTAATGACTGATTAATGTTTTTTTTTCACAAGGCCTCTAGTTCCTCAAGAGTTGGATTGGACTTTTGTAGACTTTGGGCTTGAACAGGACCATGCTGACATGTTTGATGTCTTTCTTTGGAGGGGAAGCTCCAAAATATTAAAGCAAAAAAAAAGACACACATTGAGCTTTTGTGTGTTCACCAGTTTCTCCAAGGGTACCAGTTCCTCACATGTGTGTCAACACATGTCACTGTCTTTTAAAAGAACTATTAACCTTCAGAAAGGAACCTTCCTGACTTTGTCTTTGTTGGACAAGGCCTCCAAAGTGTTTGGTGCAGCTGTGGCGTTGTGGCTCTGAGCACTGGACTGAAAGACCTGGTATCTTATCACCTCACTTGGGACCTTGGAGATATCAAGCCCCACTACCTTCTCTTTGAAACATTTTCCCTCTGGTGACTGGCAGACCATACAGCGCACAGAGCTTTGTAAGCGACTCCATTGTTGGGGGCAGATTGAGAGGAAAAAAGGGGACTAGCCCTCGGGATAGAAAAGCAAGGTGAAACAAAAAGGTCTGACTCTCTGGTCTAAAGAGGGCAGGAATGGATCAAAGGACTGGGTGCTGACCTGCGGCCTTTGTCCGTCAGACAGCTCCTGCTTCATTTAACCTCTCTCTGGAGGTCGGCAAAGCCCACTGGGATATCGAGCTACACAGAAGCCATACCCTATAGGGACATCTCAGTGCCTCTCCTGCAGCCCCTCCACCTGGGACAATTTTGCAGGTGAAAGTGGATGGGCGGAGCTGGTCTGCGCATTGCCTCAACCTGTCAGGGATGAACCACAAAGGGAGTTGAGCCCTCTCTCTCTCCATATGCCCGGCGGCCAAGTCTTACCTTACTATAAGGCATTCACATGGCCTTGCTAGCTCCCTGCCCGAGCTCCACTGGGAGAGCTACAGGAGGGAATCAGAACAGAGAGGAACTCTCAACCGCTCACCTGGGGATGGTAAACCTCAGCTATGTGGCAAACAAAGGCAAACTTAGTGAATCTCTGATGTATTGTTAAGTTGTGGAAACTTAAATCGTCTTGCCTTGATGAACTGTTGAATAGGGAGGATTTTCTATGGTTCTGGAGGCCATATGTGACCTTTAAAAACCTGTCCATCATCCTTTCCATAAAGGCCGGTTTCACCAACAGGCCGTGTACAACAAACAGCTGATTCTATTTATATATAAACACAGTAAAGAGAGATTTTGGCCATTTTGGAGTGTGTTTTCTATGTAAAAGTGATGAATATCAAGTGTACCTGATGCAGTAATCTTCCTGAACAGTCTCTACTCGGACAAATTGTGGTAACATCTAACAGGGCTAAAATATTATGGTTGGTGTGAATCAAACCTCGGCTAAAGTTGACATTTTTACTCTTATAACAGCTCCAATCTCCAGATTTTCATAGTAGTTCATGCAGAAATTTTATGACGCTAATTTACATGGAATAGGTCAATTCTGGGATGTGCGTGGACATATTGATGGCCTTATGAGTTTAAACAAACCATGAAAAAAACAGTATGTTGCGAAGAAGAAGCAGATTTGTGAGAAAGGCACCGCATGGTAAAACCCCAAAAGGGATGTGGAAAATACAGGAATACATTAAATAAAGACGTCGGGAATGGGTATGTGGACAAAATCAGCATTACGAACAGCTTGGATCCATGTGAAAGACTGAAGACCGGAGCACCGATGACAGCTTGTTGCCGCCACAGTTCTTTATAACGGACGTTTTCGGCTAACTTGTTTGTGGTGTGAGCACATGTAAACGTCCGGATGAGAGGTAAACATTTTTATTTGCTGGTTTTTCTAGTAAAACAATCAAAATTGTCATCCTAGAAGAATATCATAGTTTAGCAGCAAAAGGTGTGATGTGTTTCAGTGCGCCCACATTAGCCTACCGGTATGTGTGTAGCCTATGTATGAGTTGTGTGTGCATGTCGCAGTTGAAGGAACGAAACAACGTAGAAAAAGAGTCAAAATAAAAATACTCTGCAAGGTGTTTGATCACCTTACAGCTGTGATCCAAGTGAGTCGACAAGACTTTATGTTAGATACTTGGTCTCCGTGGTCATGCCTCAAAGCAGAAAAATGGTGAACAGTTAGCTCATTTTCCACCTTTTTCACTTGCGATCACGTGTTGCGCCCCACAACACAGCAACAATTTACCATGGTTGCGAAATATGACCGAATCAAACAAAATATAGATTCAATTAAGCCGCAAGAACAAGACTGAGTGTGCTGTTTACAAGAGTAACAAGTAAGGAATTATAGGCCGCCAACATGGCGGCTGCGTCAGTGAAGATGGCATGATTGCGAGCCTTATACTGTGAATCCATAACTGATGGGAATAACAGCGTTAAAATAAATGGCATTGCTAACAGAATTAGTTTTTTTCAGTATTAAAATAATTTCAGTTACTGATGAGAAAAAACTGAGTGGGTGCATTATAATTCAGCAGCAAGTTATGCTGAAGAAAGATCATCTGACAGGAAGCGAAATGGGTGGGTGTTTACATCCAAGCGTATCGTGGGTAGTGAGCAACGAGGAAAACGTGACCGTGGGACTTCCCGTGTAAGGAAGATCCCGTCACCTGTTCAACGCTCAGACTTGAATTCATTCATTTCTCATCCAACTGGAATCCATTAGTGTCCTTGATGCTTTCCTTAGTGCACCTGTAACACTGATTCTGACAGAATACGCCTTGGGTGCTCAGGTGTGTCTTTAGCATCCAGCCTCAGAACTCCCGTGTTTGGGTTTGACTCAAGTTTGCAAATTAAAGTCCTAAATGAGGTTTTTGCCTGTTCTAGTCACATTTTAAAAATATTTTTATTTACGGATATGCTGTTTGTAGATTTTGAGTATAAAAATGCTTTTAAAAAAAGCATAATTATACACAGGGCCTAGTTTACAAACAAAAAACTGCTCAATGTTTTTATATCAGTTGTGAGTTTTATGTCACAAAGCAATCTCATATAGATCCACATCTGTTTTACTGTTAAACATTAGAAAACAAGGATGTTATAAAATGTATTTGATTGGAGTCTTGTTTCATATCACACAGTGATATTTGAATAGTTTAGATGAGTGTAATGCCACCTGTTTGTAGTTCCTTCTTTAAAGTGTCCATTTATTTCAATTATTCAGTTTCATAATAAACTATTGGACACATGTTTTAGTCATTTTACTCTACTTAATAATTTGCTACTATTTTATTAAATGCAAACTATACAATATATTTTTTTTTCTTGAGCCAGTATATGTCAAAATGATCCTTTACAGGGTCAGACCCCACCGCCCCATGGGGCCAGAATATTGCACTTGCAACTTCAGAGTTGCCGGTCCGGTCCCTGTTGGAGTGGAGCTGCTATGCCTGGTGCTGGAGTCTGCCTCCAGCACATTTCCTGCATGTTTTAGATTATGAACACAGCTGATTGTTTGATTTGGTGATGAACCTGCTCCTACAGAAACATTCGAGCGGTTAGATTAAGATGTTAAAAAGATGAATGAACAACAAGGTGATAGGTTTTGCTTTCAGTCTTAATAATGGACACTAGGGGGTGCTAAAAACAAGCCAAAACTGCTTGGTACCTCTTTAATTTATAGTTACTTTACCTGGTAAGTCTTTTTTGAAGAAGATAAAGAAGTAATTAGCAACTATAACAATTTTTTATATAAAGTAACTTGCTCAACACTGGGTTCCAGGGCATCATTGGTGAAGTTTTATCATGCAAAATCTATGGAGGAATAAAGACACAAAAGTATTTGCATAAGTCCATTCATGCATTTTATACAGGGGCGGAGCCAATTACTGGCCACCCCTCCAGAAAGGCTGGCCATCCATTGCCCCCCCAGAAAAAAGAAAACTGAGACAATAAAACATATGTTTCATAGAAATAATAGAAACATAAAATACAAAACATACAAACAATAAAACTAAATGTAAGATGACATTTTCAAAGTGAAACTCAAAATTACAAGCAGTGGTCTCCATTCTCGTTGGCCCAGGAAGGCATCAGGTGACCATGAGTGGACAATAAACATCCCAATAAGTAAAAAGAAGTTTAAGTTAAGTAAACTTAGGTGAAATTAGAATATCACAGAAAATGTAACTCTAATTATTGTTGCCTACCAGCTCTAGTGAACTGGGTACAGCTAGCAAGAGATGTGGTTGCGGGCGTGCCAGCCCGACTGAATTTTATCTCTTAAATATTGTGTTTTATTGTGGATTTTTTATTTTCACTTCCAAACATCACAGCAGCTGCAGCGCTGCCAACAAAACTCCCCAAAATTCCTGTTTTTCTCTCTCCCTCACACACGTGTGCAATAGTGCACCAGCTCAGTGACCTAGTGGTAGAGTGTCCGCCATGAGACTGGGAGATCAGGATTCAATTCCTGGTCGGGTCATACCAAAGACTTAGAAAAAAATGGGACCCAAAGCCTCCCTGCTTGACACTCAGCAATAGGGGGTTGGATTGGGGGGTTAAACCACCAAATGGTTCCCGAGCGCAGCTGTGTCTGCATCTCACCGCTCCCTCAGGGGATGGGTCAAATGCGGAGAACAAATTACGCACACACATCAGTGTGTGACAACTAATGGGACTTTAACTTTAACTTTAATACACACAGTTGAGAGTTCTGAACGGGTCCAAAAATTCAACCCGGACCCAAAATGTCCGAACAGACATGAAGTCCGAACCCAGCACGGGTGCAGAGCTCTCAAGCATCACGCAGTGAGCGAGAGGTTTATACATTTTGCTCAGAGACGAGAGTAAAAGTCTAAATGTTCCTACAGGACAGCTATGGAATATTTGTAGTTAACTGGTTAGTTAAGGAAGTCTGTACGCTAAGCTAATAAAATCCTAATTCAGCCCACAGACACCTGCTGGTTTTATTACCAAGATTATTTAGTTTTAAATCACACTTCTTTCAGTTGGTATTGAAAAAATAATCATTAATAATTGAACAAAATGCACAAGAATGCAGGAAATGTCATCTGATGCAGTGGTTCCTAACCTGGGGGTCCCGACCCCCACAAGGGGACGCCAAAGCCTCTCAGTGGGTCGCCAGGACCTCTCCACTTTAAGGGGTTAAAACTTCATTTATTACTTGTTAACAGCCTACATTGTGCTCACATTTTTTTCATGAGTGAAAAGTTTACTGATATTAAGACAGGAAATAATTAGTACAGAAAGAGTAACACACTTTTAAGAACATTTTGCTCAGCTCACTGTTTTATTTTCAAGTGTCAAAAGTTCATTAAAGATAGGACCGGTTGATTAATCACAGCGTTTACAGTAAATAATCTAGTACAAACAGTAATATACACATTTAAGTACATTTTGCTCAGTGTATTTTTATGTGTCAAACGTTTATTAAAAGGAATGATTGATTTATCAGTGTTTACAAGAAACAATGTGATCAGAAAAGTAATACAAACTGTCAAGCACATTATGCTCTGTTTGGTTTTGTTAATGACTTTGTTCTGTACTAAAGCCTACTATTACTGTTATCTATTAAATCAAAGCATATTAAAATGTGCTTGAATAATTCTATCATTTCTTAATACTGTTTGTACTGGAAGAGAGAATGGGAGGGGGTCGTCAAAAATTTTACTGGTAAAAAACGGGGTCCCTTGGGAAAAAGGTTGGGTGTGTCCACACAAACACACACACATACACACACACATTTAATATAATAAACGTGTGCCTATAACCGATGAAAATCATCTTAAAGTTTAGCAATAGTGTATCACTTCTATTGCACTTTGACAGATTTTGATTATATTTTGGTTTGTAGTGGACCCTTAGATAAAAGCAGCATAAGTGCTTTTATATTGAAACAAATAAGGGAAGTGTTTCCGCTGCTCACAAAGGAACTTTTTAATTTATTTAACCCGAAAATTGTTGATAAAAGCAAGACAAATGTGTATACACAGTGGGAAGAGAGGTTGGTGGAGGCTTTAATAGGGCTTGGGACCATACGAGATCACGCGTTGCATTTTGGGTTGCTCATGTTGATGGCCTCATGAGTGTAAACAAACCGTATAAACAAACATCACAGAGAAGAAGCAGATTTGGGGGAAAGAAAGTAATGAGCAACATGTTACAATCCTGAAAAGGATGCAGAATACACAGGGATACATTAAATAGGCAAGGCTTGTGGTGTGAGCAGATGTGATGATCCGGATGAGAGATAAATGTTTCATTTGCTGATTTTTCTAGTGAAACAATCAAAATCGTCATCTATAGAAGAAGTTAGAAGAAGTAATTTACCAGACTGAAAGTGCAGAGAATACATTCTCACTGTAATGGAATGAAATGACTGTTTTCCACCTAAAAGTCATCCCCCCCCCCCCCCCCCCCCCAGCAAGAACTAATCTGCATGAGATGTTGCTCAAGGTCATGCATCAGCTTCTAAACTGTTTTTCTTTCCAGCCCAAGAGAAGAATGAAGACAAAGGACTCTTTCTTTTTAATGAATCAAAGAACTCTATTTTTAATAAAGCTAATCAAACAAAGTGTAAGTGTAAGATGTTGACCAATCTGTGAAATGGCTATGCTATGATTAGTAAGTTTTAATAAGTAATATGACTTTAATCTAGCTGCACTAGACATCCTGACTACACGTAATGTAAACGCATGACACATTGCTTTTATCTAATCGGAACCTTCCTTTCTGAAGCGTGGCATAGTCTCTGTGGTGTTTATAAATCTGCCCAACTTTGATTCGACCTTAAATCAAAACATCCAGATTAACAAAACCAGTCTCCACGCCATCTTAGTCCAGTTCACCGCATTCTAAGAGAAGTATCGGACCGGCCACCCGGACTTCCTTTTTAAGCAAAGAACCAACAAGCTGGATAAAATCTGTTGCATTTTACCAACCAAGCAACGGTTCCTTTCAGAATAAAAGCTGAACTCACTGACCCTCCAGGTCCATCTGACGCTGTCAATCAACTGTCACGTTTTACCTGGAGACAATCCAAAGACTAGTCTGTCGTACTGCTGATGCTGTTTCATCGGCTCCGGTACCAAAAGAGGGGTTCGAGGACCTGGCATTCTGGATCTGCACGGAGGTATCATTCTAAGGGTATGTGTGGAGCGACAAAATGGCGTCTCATGTGTTTATGAAACTCCGATCATAGCTTAAGAGTAAAACATCACAACATCATTCAGACTTGAATATTATTATTATTTTTTTTTGTGGTTTTTTTTTGAAGGCATTGTAACTGTTTTGTTGTTTAAATTTTGATGATGAGGATGTAAACCTGAGGGGGTAGGGCTAAATAAGTATACACTTCTCCCTACTCCTTTTCAAACAATTGCGTGGAATGATTTTATGAAATGTTGGTGAATGTATATGTTTGAAATAAAGTGAACTGAACTGAACTGAACTGAACTTGCTTCTCCGGATACGAGAGTTCTGATTACAACATCACTCACACATACACCATCCATCTCATGTCTCATTCATACCAAGATCCACCCATTCACTTAGAATTTAGAGTTAGTCTTGTTTAAAATTGTTTAGAAATAAATCTTCTTAAACATTTTAAAGGTGACTCTCTCTTCTGTTGTCTCTCAGTTAATACGAAGTGTTACATAATCCCTGCAATAAAAAAATCCAATCTTCTGGTTAAAAGTACCCAAAGATCCATAAGATTGATTTCATATTTACTATGGAATGTCTTATGGTTTGTTAAATAAATGTAAATTTAACTCTTTGCATCACACAAAGACTGAGATACTTTGGAAGGTGATGTTTGTTCGCCTTACAGCTGCGATCCAAGCGAGCCGACGAGACTTTGTTATGTCAGATATTTGGTCTCCGTGGTTATGTCTCCAAGCAGGAAAACAGTGAAGTTAACCTGTTTACCATGTTTTTACCCGGCAATCCTTGCACTGTTTCACCTCACAACACAGCAATGATTTACCATGGTTGAATAATAAACGATAAAATGAATAATGGATTAAATGAAGCCACAAAACCAAGACTGAGCGCGTTGTTGTCTGAAGTAACAAGCAACAAATAAGGACTCGGAGGCTGCCAACACGGCGGGTGCATCGGTGATGATGATACGATTCCAAGACTTATTCTTGGCCTCCCCATGTTCATTTTTTGTACCCTTTGTGCCCCCCTCCAAAAAATACTCTGGCTCCGCCCCTGATTCCACAATGGATAAGATAGCAAGTATTTATAATATAGTTTTTCACCAATTTAACGACATTTATCGTTAATGGATGCTCTCTCACATTAGCTAGGTGGTTAGATCCTGCTTTTTCCAGCTTCACTGGCTATCAAAGTTGAAGTCCATCCTGACTAGACATGACCTGCAGGCACAGTGATCCATGCATTTGTGATCTCTTGCTTGGATTATGCAAATTCCCATTTTTATGGATCTACATCTTCCTTGGTTGCGCGCCTACAGCTGGTGCAGAATGTGGCAGCCCGCCTTTTGACGGATACCAGACGGAGGGAGCACATTACTCCTGTTCTGGCCCGGCTGCACAGGCTCCCGGTGCGCGCTACCTCATCCAGTTTAAATTTTACTTCTTGTTTTTAAGTCACGCTATCTTTATGCCCCTCTGTACTTGACTCAGCTGGTTCAGTCCTACGTACCTGGTCAAATTCTTCAGTCAGCAGACCACCTCCTGTAACAGGCCCCAAGTATTTGGGTGAGGACACGAGGAGAACGAGCGTTCTGAATCTGTGCGCCTCGTCTCTGGAACCAACTCCCTCTAGCAGTGAGAATGGCCCCCTCTCTCTCTGATTTTAAATCACGCCTGTAGGCTAATTTTTATTTCTTGGCTTTTACTTCAGTCTAGTTAGCATTTTACTATGTCTGTTTTATTTTTATTGTTGATTTCATAGTAGTTACTGTACTACTTTTATTACTTTCTTCCCGTGTTCTTTATAAATAAAACGGATGGATGGATGGTTAAAAATTATGTGTGTGCTAATTATTGCAGTCACTAATATCCGTGATGTCAGTAAAAATTCTAAATCTGGTGAAATGAATTTACACTTGCCCAAGGAGGAACCAGAGGTCAAGGTGTGGTGCATCACAAAGGATGGAGCAGGAGAACCTGCTTGAAAAAGGGGATGGAGGGGTCTAACAATGTTGGGAACGAAAGCAGCCAAATTGTCCAGCTTTCATTAGTGTGCTGAGTGAAGCCTCTGCTGAGGCCTCGATTCCCAAGACTCTCAGATAACAAGTGGCTTCCCACACTGAGGCTTTCTGTTTTCTGTTTCCTCTCCAATAAAACCAGCCACAGAGAAGGAGAGACGTGGAGCACGAGTGATAGACTATTGGAGAAAGGGGAGAGGGGACCCCCGTGGTCCAATGTTATCTGTTCTAACTCAGACGTTTTGAAAGAGGGGGGAGCAGTTTGGTTTATTTTCCCCAAGCCCAATGAATGGCTGCCGACAAGTCATTTCTGATGGCCGCGATAATACATCCCACCCCCGGTGTCCCACCTCTATGGCCCTGACCAGACCTCCAGTTCCACCTTTCAAGTAACAAGGTCAACCGTCTCTCTGAGAGTCGGTACTGAAAGACAAAGTAAGGTGGTCTTGTGCTGAAATGTGCAAATGTAGCAGGCTGAGTGAAAGCGGAAGGCAATGAGCGGAGGTCGCTAACTTGACCTCCCACACACAGAAATCCACAGACCAGGACAAAAGCATTCCATAAGCAAAAGCAGTCGTCCTGTTAGTGATTGGCTCCAGACAGGAACACAACAGGCTCTGCTGTGTGCAGCCGACTGGATGCCGACGCCCAGTGGTCCAATGAATACACCATCATCTTGGATGCACGACTGGATGATTTAGAATAGTTTTTGTCATGTTGTCTTTAGTACATGATGAATGCAACCGTAAATGATGGGAAACTGATTGTGATGCAGACAGTAGGCAAGAAAATGCTGAAAAAACAACCCAACAGTGCTTGTTTTAAAGATGTATTTAAAAAGAAGCAGCAAACGTGAACTTTCCCAATCATCCCAAGCAATCAATTTCCCTCTGGGATTAATAAAGTATTTTTGAACTGAACTGAATTGAATCTCTGTTCTCGTCTTTAACTGACAGCAACAAGTGGATGCTTGGCAAGCAGGCTGGACCGACGGTGAGAGGGGAAGGCAGGGGGAAGTCGGAGGGTGTCTGTGTTGCAGAAGTAGGGTGGCAGCAGTGATAAACTGTGACCTTCTCCTCATTCTGCAGCCTGCTTAATGGTTGCTCTGAGTGCTACAGATCAAGGTGTCTGAGCCTCTAAATGGAGGGGTATTTTTATCTTACACACACACACACTCACATTTTAACAAACACTGTGAACAGTGTGTATAGTCATAGCTGATGTCTGGGTGCACCACAGGGTGGGCGAGAACTTGCGAGTTGGCACGCTGCGCTGGCAGTACTCAAGTTCCTGATAGCTTTCAGGGCCCTTTGATGTTCTTTGCATCCCCGACCCCCTAACCGCTCAATTCCCCAGGCCTCCCCCTCACAGGAAATTGCATTCTGTCCTCTGCCATAGCAGATAAATGAGGCAAGCGAGGGGCTGCACACTGTCACCAGCCGACCTGGCCTGTCTCACACGACAACCTGTAGGACGTAAGCCACACGTGCTCACTATCCAGCACCTACGGCTGGATTTGAGGAACGAGTGTGTTTGTGTGTGCACCAAAAACTTGACCTGACACGCAAACTATAATATCATACACACACGTGTCACTATTTCCTTAGAAGCTTAAGCTAACAAGTGACACTCCACAAGATCTAAACACAAAAGCTTTACTCCTAAGAACATGCACAGTTGCAAACAAAACAGAATTCGTCATGGCCAGTGCTTGGCATGAGCCATAAGGGTTTTTACCTAGGGAGCCATCTGCTGGAGGGGGTTCTGTTGCAAGTCTTCAAAAAAAACTGAAATAAACAAATAAAAACAAATAAAGTAAAAACATCTAATAGTACATGTATTCATGCATGTGAGGCAGATGTGAGGGGGCTAGGGCTGCATGTGTGGCAAGCAGTTATGTCCTACTTTGAAACAAGCTGTGGATTTCTATTTTATTCCCATTTTATTTATTTTGTCTTTCTTGTGGATACGGCTGCCGAGTGGTGCAGTTGGGAACATGGGGCCTTGCAGCAAGAAGGTGGTTGGCCGGTATAAATCCTGTCTGCACAGACTCTCTGTGTGGAGTTTGCCTGTTCTATCCATGCATGCGTGGGTTTTCTCTGGGTCCTTCACACTTCCACTCCCAAACACCAAAAGTGTTCATGTCATGTTAATTGGTGACTCTTTGCTGCCCCCTCAGAACATCTTTGGGGCTTAATATCACCTGGAACAGTGGCCTTCATGGGTTTGTGAGCCAGAAATTTGGGGTCCAAAAATAAACACGTGGTGGGACGTAAAAACAAAGGAAAGGCAGCTTAATTTTTAAAGCACATTTTATACACAGAGGCTATTAAATGTGCTTTGCATAATGTATGCATACTGCTTATGCATCTAAAGGAATGAGGCTAATTTTAAAACAATAAAATAGCTAATAATGACTGGTATCATCATATAAGGAGATGTGTGGACAAATATCTACCCTCTGTAAGATGTCCCTGACCCCCAAAGGTTTGAGAACCCCTGGCCTAAAATGGCTTAAGTCAGCTCTACAGTTTGTCTAAAATTAACTTTATAACCAGACTGTGAAAACAAAACTCTTCCCAGCCACAGCTTGCGTGTCACTACTGGTTACATCATTTTGAGATTTCTAGCAATCACTTCATAACAATGTCGGAGTGCATTAAGAAAAAATACAGCAAAAGGACTGGAACTTATGGGCAAGAAGGTGAGTACAAATTTCCACGGTTTGCGCATGCATATGCTTTCTGTTGTATGCAACGGAGTGTTATTGTGCGCGTGTGAATACAGATAGACGTCTGAGATCATGGGTCTGTTTGCAAGCTACTGGCCTCAGCCAGCAAGAATGTAAGATTAGAGTGTCACTACATGCAACAGGCTCTGCGGTAATAAAATGAGCTACAGCTACAAAGTGATGTCAGTCCTACTGGAACCCAGTTCTCCAACCCCACCCTGCATGAAACAGATTTGAAACCATTACACCGAGCGACCACTGTGTCACTCTGTCAGAGAGTGTTAAAACTGAAACTCCAGCCTTTTATGTTGCAGAGGCCCTTTGTCTGAAGTTACATTTGGAAAAAAGAAGGGTATTCAAGTTCTAATGCCTTTCACTAAAGTTCAAATTGAGTTGGTGCTTGGTGTGATCATGCAAAGTAATCTCAAGTCCCTTCATCTTATCAAAAACTGACTTGGACATGGTTCAAACAGCAGGATTTGAAAATTGTGGGACAGTTTTCAAAACCTGAGAGACCACACATGGTGAAAACAAATTTACGGATGTTACAGCTTTGAGCCTACTGTGTGTGAGGCATCATGGCATAAACTACACACAAACTGCCGATTTCACACAGACGTTCACTGTTCAAATGGGAAATTTTACAAAATCTCTGGAGATCAAACATTACTTAGAAGTAAACAAACATGGTTACTTTCTGATTGGCTACATGTCAGATGTCACACTTATTTGCTCTCTAAATGAGACCAAGCTAATCCAACATGTTTAATCTCCCACATTTATGATTGGAATGGTGCTGACGTCCTTCTTTGCAGACCAGAGTGCTCTGAACACACCACAAATGGCAGGAACACCTGATAAGATTATCTTTAGAGCCATTACGTGTGCATCCTTAAGATTGTTAAAAGGGTAAGATTGAGTCAAATTGGTGTAATTTTTTTTTTTTGCAGTGAGAACCAGGCCTTAGAAATGTTTAGAATAAACTGACTTGTGCTTTGCTTGGTCAAAGAAAGTCAGACAGCCTTCCAAAATGTAAATGAAGAACTTCATGAACATGTTTTGTGTCAACAATAGGACTAACTTAAGAAAAAGTCTAAATGCGCCCCCTTTAGACCACTGTCTAGACCAGGGGTATTTTATTCCAAGCCTAGAGGGCTGGTATCCAGCATGTTTTAGTTTTAACCCTGTTTCTACTCCTGATTTCAATCAACAAGTGATTAGCAGGCTTCTGCAGAGCCTAATGAGCTGGTGCACAGGTGATTCCACTGAATCGAGTGTGTTGGAGCAGAGAAACCATTAAAACGTACTGGATATCGGCCATCGATGCCCGGATTTGAATACCCCTGGTCTGGAACATTAAACGGATTATTCCTGAAATAAATATCTAAATCTGTATGCATCACAGAGCTGTAGTAACATCAGGGAGACAAAGGGGACATACTATGACTTAATGATTTTCCCAAGTCATAATAGTTATATGGTCAGTACAAGACATGTTCATGAAGTTCTTTGCAAAAAATCCCTCTCACATGAAGCTATTTCAGCAGTTTTATTCTTGACAGTTTCAGTACCTTCCAGAATGAGGCTATTTCAGGGCTCTGTCCCTTTAAGAAAACAAGCTTGAGTTGGCCACAACTGATCTGATATATGGGAGGGGCTTGGAGCAGAGCTGCTGCTCCTCCAGCAGCAGCCCTCTCTTGCATGTGAGAGGTGATTCCATTCTACATTCCCTGTTTGTGACATCACAAATGGGGGCTTTTTAAAACAGCTTGTTCCTAAAACCGAATACTGACAGATTTTCTTCATGTTTTGAGTGTTTATAGAGGCGGTAGAAATCTACATGACATCACAAAAGAATGCAAAAAGCGAGTTTTGCATAATATGTCCCATTTAAACTGATAACAAGCGATGAGGGTCATATTTCTCTTTATTTAGTAAATTATTTAGGTTAAATTTTATCTACATTTTAAACAATTGCTCAGATTGTTAGAGATGCTTTGATGTGTCACAAAATTATTTTCTCTTTTATTAAAACATATTAGTGTTTAATGTTTGTCCACAGAGGTACAGATTCCTCAAGTCAAATCAAATAAAAAAATTTAAAAATGTGACCTTTGCTCATATCTTCTGAAGTTTATCACAAATCTTTCAAGCTGAGTTAAATTTGGAGTTTTAGGAAGCACTGGCACATTCCTGAAAGTATACAGATTGCAAAATCCCTTGGAACTTCCTTTATTTGCATGCCTGTGGTCTTATGACCTTGCTGTTAATTACATTTTACTTTATTTAACTTCTAAAGCAATAACCACTTAAAAACTAGAAGAAAATTTGAATTTTCTTGGCAATAGCTTTTTTCTCTTTTTCACTGTTTTGTTATTTTTTAATAAAAGATATGACGTCACGTTCATGAAGATGAATTTTGTTACCAAGAAGAATCAATATAGTTTCAAAACCTGTGAATTGGAGCCGTTTCTGCATTTTCCATTAACCAACATATAAATCAAATTTCCATCCCAACAACACTTTCCTCTTGATGGCAGTGATTCTGTATGTGGTGAGTGAGGAGAGCAAGGTCACCATGTGCTTCTGGAGGCTGCACAACACACACTTACGTTCACACCAGCCCCATTTACCCAGCGCCACCACCTCCACGACTGCCCCACATGACCCTTCATCTTCTCCTGAGCTGTTGCAGAGCCCCCCAACAAATCAGCAGCCTCCTGATTGACAGGCCGTGAAGATACACCAACATGGTCTCCATTTAGCTCAAGTGCTGCGCCACCATCGCCTCGGACCCCCCTTCTCCACCTGGCCTCTCTTCATGTCCCAGGAGAAAACACACTTGAGCCAAAGTGTTTCAGAGCAGGATGTTTCCCGGGGAGAAAAGGTTTCGTCTCGGGTCAGTGTGCACGGCAGTGATGGAGGGTGCTGTTTTTCACGAGTGTGTGCGTGTTTGAAAGCAGCTTATGGTGAGAGGAAAAATGAAGAGGAGGAGGGGCGGTGAGAAATGGAAACAAAGCATGTGGATGTTTGCAGAAGTGAAGGGTAGACGGTTTGATGTGTGAAGGAACAGGGCAGCTAGAGTGTGTGATGGCGCTCCAAGGTTTTCAGGTGGTGGAAGAGTTTAGAGAGGTGAGAAGATGTGTGTGTGTGTGTGTGTGTGTGTGTGTGTGTGTGTGTGTGTGTGTGTGTGTGTGTGTGTGTGTGTGTGTGTGTGTGTGTGTGTGTGTGTGTGTGTGTGTGTGTGTGTGTGTGTGTGTGTGTGTGTGTGTGTGGTGGTGGTGGTGGTGGTGGGGTTAGCCCTGAGAGGAAACATTAGCAAAGCGAGGAGGAAAAGCTGCCAAATTAACTTCTCACCCTTTCAATCACACCCCTGAGATTTCCCCAATTTACCTTCTCCGATCTGGCTCCACTTCGGAGTGATGAAGCTTTTTCTTTTCCACTTTTTCCCGTTCCGACTGTAGACGAGCATCACACCAGCTGCAACTTTAAAACATCTGATCGCCTCCTCATGAATCCAGCATCTCCATCTGTCTCTCATTCCCCCAACAGAAGAGAGGCTTCAAAGATGTTCATCAAAATGACCATAATTGTACCGTTTTGCTAAATAATTCTCTAAACTTTCACCAATCTTAGTTTAAATGATTACAAGAGGAATTGATTCACGTGTAAAGTCTTCTGCCCAAGCCCTAACCCCGCACAAGCACACACCTTCAATGACATTCCCACTCTAACCTAATTGGTTTGTATTTATATTTGCTTTAACGTCTCCCACCTTCTGATTCGTCTCCTTTCGCTCCCTTTCTGTCGTTTAGCTGATTAGGAGGTTGGTTCCTCCTCCTTTGGTTCCTTCAATCTAAAATAGATGATTAGAATCATTCTGCAAGACAAATGTAACTTTTCCGTACTCTCTAAATCTGTTTAGGCACATTTAATAGTGTCAATTATTGTGGGGCCAGACGGGGGACTCGGGTCTTTCTGTAGTCAGGGCCCTTAATAACATTGCTTACAATGAGAAGCAGATGCTGACCCGCTCGGTCCCTTTGAAAAAAGACATTTGAGTAGCTCTGCTTCTAATTTATGAGCCCCCCCTCCACATCTGGAATTCTTTATAATTAAAACATAAACCCCAAAGTTCTGCTTCCACCTGTCAAATGTTGAGAAGATGAACATCGTAATGGGCTCCTCCTGCACTGGTGGAAGGATGGAAAGGCTGGTTTTGCGCATTCTTGTTTTAAAGAGGGTGAATATAAGAACACATATGGGTGTAAAAAGAGACTTTTTGTGTGTGTGACTGCTGTACGTCCAGGTTTTGTGCGCTTCGTGGTTCTTCGACACTGAGAGTGTAACCTGAAGCCGGTGTCTTATTGGGACATGACTGTTGGTGAGTACTGAGAGATGCAAAATAGCAACAAAAAAACAAAAAACAAACAAACATAGAATTTCATATGGAATCACCCTGAAACTAGACACTTTGAATGACACTTTGCAGCTTTTTGCATTTTTTTTTATTAGCCTTAAAATCTAGACAAACCATAGCAGAAGCAAAAGATTTTGCTCTGAAGGTCAGTCGAGCCACGCTCCATTGTAGCCTCAGCAGATCTAACGTTGGCTTGGCCAATCACAGCGTTCTGTTTGTAGAGAGACATTGGACAGGCTTAGCACCAGCTCCACGATGGAGAAAAACTACAAAGATGGTGTCAGCTCAGGATTGACACTCATTTGAAACAGCTTTGGCATCAACTTTGGTCTATTTAGACTTTTCTTTGAGACATGAGCAGAAGGAGGTAAGTTATTTGTTTCAAAGATGCACATTTGCTTCTTCTTCTTTGACGGTATATGGTTGACTGCACCATTGACTGATAGTAGTAGCAATGAATATGTTACGTTGTCTTTTGTTCTGATTGGTCCTATTGCTGTCTAATTGCGTACAAAGACAGTTTGAAAGACAACCAGATTCTGCCTCACAACTGATTTCTTTCTATGAGTTGTGGCCAGACATTTACATATATGTAGGATGGCTTGCTAGGGTACCAGCATACAGTTATGGAAGTGGAATGCAGCCTTCGTTTACATGCTTACAATTAAATATGAAAGTGTATTAACTATGTCTAAATCTGTTTGCACCACAGAGTGTCTGGGCTCTCCCTTAGAGATAGGGCAAGAAGCTCTGTTTTCCGGGTGGGGCTCGGAGTAGATCCGCTGCTCCTCATCGAGAGGAGTCAGGTGAGGTGGCTTGGGCATCTGGTTAGGATGCCTCCTGGATGCCTCCCTGGAGACCTAAAGGAAGACCCAGGACATTCTGGGGAGGACTATGTGTCTCTCGGCTGGTCTGGCAGCACCTCGGGATTCCCCTGGAGGAGTTGGCCCAAGTGGCTAGGACGAGGGAAGTCTGGGCCTCCCTGCTTAGGCTACTGCGTCCGTGACCTGACTCCTGATAAGCGGCCGAATATGGATGGATACATTTGTTTGCAGTTCACTTTTGTTTGATTTGTAGTTTGGTTTCTGACAAGTTTTGTTCACAATTTTGGCACTTTCTGACAGCATCTAAACAGAAGTAGGTTTGAGAATATTTCTAAACACTCATGATGGCCCTGTGACAAGTCTGAGGAGAAATTTGCCCCTTGTGCCCAATCATGAGGCAATTATACTCTTGCAAAATTTTTGAGACAATTTGTGAATGCCCATCATGAATACTGGTCGCAGTTTGTCGCCAACAGTCACAGCCCAGTGAGCGATTGGCTTAATGGGGCCCACTATAAACAAGAATAAACTACAATAAATGTCAAGACATTTTTTCCTCGAGCATTTGGATCAAAGGGAAGTGAGCCAAAAGCGTTTTGGCAAAATGGAAACACCGATTTCTGATCTTACACCAAACAGGAACAGGAAGCATCACGTTCCAGCTTAATAGATTTCCTTTCCACATATTAGCAAGAAATGAAAGCAAAGGAACGGATTTGGCATGGCTAGTGAATAACATAATTACCTTTAATAGGGTTGATTCCAACAGATCAATAAGGGTTACATGAGCGAGCCTTGAGTGTGTGTGAATGTGGAGGTGTGTGAGCTTAAAGCCTCTCAGACTTCCAGCTCCCTTCATTAAATCGAATTAAGATCCTGCACTGCGCAGATTAATTTTCCTTTGTCTTTTTTCTTCTCTTTTCTTCCTCTCCTCCCTCCTCCTCCACTTCTTGCCTTCTTTCTCTGGAGAGCAAAACAAAGGCAGCTGCGAGAGGGGGCCATCAAGCCCGCAGAGCTTGGAAGGAGCAGCTCGTGCAGCTAATCCTGCTGTGAGTGCGGCCATGAGGACAGCATTCCTTCCATTTTCTACGCCACTGCCAGATCACCATAATTAAGTCTTCAGTGTTGCAGGGGCAACCGGGCCCAAACAGGGAGCTGATCCACACTAGCTGCATGTGGCTACTGCAAGAATAGTGAAAAAGGGGGGGGGGGGGGGGGGGGTGCATAGATCAACAAGGCCGTTTGAAATGGACGAGCATAGGTTTTTATTTCCAAAGGTCAGTATCTATGCTTCACACTCCTAAAGGGATCTCTACAAATCTTCCCCTCCCTCCTGAAGGCTCGGTTGCTATACTATTAACTCATACTGTCAGCTGTGATGAAGAGTCAACAACGTTTGCAGGTGTGAGGCAGTTAAAACCAGACCAAAGCACTTCCCAACAACAGCATAAAACACACAACCTCAAAGGAGAGGGAGATGGTGGGTGTTTTTAAAAGGAAGGAGGCTACACTGCTGTCCCAAGGAAATGAAACGGGCACAGTGGGTGACAGGTTTGGGAAAAGAGCAGAGCAGTGGGGAGGCGAAAATGAGCTAAGCAGGGCAAAAGGAGAAAAAAAAACGATGAGTTGCGGACATGAAAAAAAGGGGGGGAGGCAGAAAAATGGGGTGAGAGCAAGAGAGGGCGAGTGGCTACACAGGAGAAAAAGAGGGAGCGAGTGAGAGGGGGGCCTCTTTGTGGATCATTGGCAGATAATGGGCTCATTAGGCCAAATGTAGCTTTAAAAGGCTCTGGCTCTCTAAACAAACAAAACAGGCGCTGAGGAGATGGACTTAAGGGCCCGACATGGAGAGAGATATAATGAGGCTCTCTGCCCCAATCCTGCAGGGAAAATGAAAGGCTACCAACAGGCTGCCCACTCAAACTCCCCAATGATCAGTCAGCCTGCTTCAACCTCAGTTGCCCTCACCTCCCTAACAACTAAGCCGCTTTCAGACCGCTAACACACTGTTTTTTTCCTTGTCTTTCCCTGCATCCTGGTGGAGTTAAGGTCTTTAATGAAAGTACGGTTCATGACTCAATAACCGGTCAGGGTTGAGTATTTGCCGTGGTGTGCGTGCGTCAGCTGAGTGTGATGGGTGTGGTTGATTATGAACCAGTTTCCGGAAACTGCTGGATGTTGGTCCGAAGCAACGCCAGGAGTTCTGATAAATATTCTCTATTATCGTCGTCTTTTCCGATTAACCAAAAATCAACTCCAGTGGATTTGAACAAACCGTGGAACATGGGTAGAACTCTGTAATAAATAAATCAAAGGTAATATTTTACAATAAAGGTCCCTTTATTAACATCGCTGATATTGTAAACTATTAAGTGTCCTTAGGGTTAGGGCAAAGGGCTGGGGGGGGGGGGGGGGGGATCTGGGTCTGGTTGTCTGCTTAATAATGCATTACATAATATTAACATTAATATAAGCAGTTGGTAATACTTTATTTAATCATTCACTAAGCTTAATAATGCACTAAGCAACTTTAGTAAGGGACCTGATAGTGTTACCAAATAAATTAATAACAATGATAACAACAATTAATAATTATTATTATTATTATCATTATTATAAATGTTGTAGTTGTAGTGACAAAATTGTGTATTCGTGTTGTCATCTTCTGAGTTAAAAGTGTCAGTTTTAAAAAAGTTTGATGGATCAGTTTTATGGTCGTGTTCAGCACCGTGGTCTGCTGATAAGGTCGTTGAAGGTGCTTTATAAATAAACGAAATGAAAACACAGTCATGCATTTCTCACCTTTTACTCAGTTTGTTGTATTGTTTTTTTATTTTGCTTGGATTTTTTTAATGCAAGTAAAAAAGAAAGTGAATCTTTAAATGTGCTCAGCATTGATGTGGTTTTGACTTTAGACGGGGGGGTGGGGGGGTGGAACGACAACCGGCATGACGACTGGGGGGCGCACAAAAACTACGTTTAAAACTATAGCCCAGAGGCTCTTTTATGCAGTATCAGGAATGCAGAGCTGTCAAGTACACAGGTGGCAGGAACGGCCAATCACACATCAGCAAGTATCAGCAGAGCTAATAGATGAGCTTACGGACGGTTCTGATGGGAAACAGGCTTAAACACAAGCGGTTGTTTTCTGCTTGGTCCCAGTGTCTATTATTTATAGTGTAATGTTGTTTTGGATGCTAAAAAGTGCAGGGGACAATAATTGACTGTGGAAAAGTGGGGGACCCCCCCATCCCCTTAAATGTATATATATATATATATATATATATATATATATATATATATATATATATATATATATATATGTCCATGGTACTCAGCATTTTCTTGCAGTTTGGGCCCTGTCCACACGTAGCCGGGTAAATCCCAAAATGGAGATATTTTTCTATGATTTGGCCTGTAATCCACACAGATTTATGCAACAAAGGCAAATCTTTGTAAAAAAAAAAAAACTCCGGCCAAATTGAAGATTTGCGTTTTCTCCATTTTGAGCATTTCTGTGTGGACAGAAATAACCTGAGTTTTAGGTTTCACAACATCACTGCCAATGACGAAATTGCTGATGGCCCAATGTGCGACCTGTGTTTGCACTACAGCACGGATGCCCTCAGGGCTGTGCTCGTGTTATCAAACTTCATTTACGAGCAATTCCACCTCCTTATCGGTCCACATAAATGAGCTCGGTGCCATGTTTCATGTTTTGTTGAAGTTTAGCAGGACAACAAAATGGATAGGATTCGGGGGAACTACCGCCCTCTACAGGTCAGACGTGCCTCTGAATGTGCTTAACAATGCGCTTGTGTAGTTTCGTGTGGATGGAGTTTTTTCTTAAAACAAGGTGATGTGGACGCTATTTTTTGGGAGGGCAGATATTCGTTTAAAAAGAAAATGGCTATGTGTGGACAAGGCCTGAGTTTCATTTGCTTCTCCCGACCCTAACCCTAACCGTTGCTCTCAACAACTAACATGTATAGCTGAACTATTGAATATATCCTAATTTATGTTTATGTTTATGTATTTAGCAGACGCTTTTGTCCAAAGCGACTTACAAGTGATGATCGGCATATTGCCCTTGAGGCTAACAACAACAACTTGACATGAATCATGGAGAGGAGGGAACAAGGAGTGGACGGTAGAGAGAGGGGGACGGGTGCAGGGAGGGTGCTAGTTTAGAAGATGCTCTCTGAAGAGCAGGGTCTTCAGGAGTTTCTTGAAAATTGAAAAGGAAGCCCCTGTTCTGGTAGTGCTTGGTAGGTCATTCCACATTTGTGGAACGATGCATGAGAAGAGTCTGGATTGTCCTGAGCGTGGTGTAGGCACTGCTAGCCGACGATCCTGTGATGAGCGGAGCGGCCGGGCCGAGACGTAAGCCACTGTTTACGACAGAGTAATTGAGTAAATGTGGTCCGTCTATAAATAACAAATGTAGCAAATCTGTAGAATTAACTTGAGATGAATGAGAAATAAAAGACATGAATAAACTGTAATAACACTTAAAAGCACACAAGACACTTTGACTCACCAGTCAACAACCAGTCATGCTGTTGATGAGCAGGAAACACATATTGACTACGTTTACATGCAGCCATCATCCGGGTTATGATCGGGTTAAGGTCGGTATTCGGGTTTCTGAGTTGATCAGAATAACCCGTTTACAAGCATAAATAGAAAGAGTTACCCCTAACTTGCATAACCCGATTTAAATGCGGACGTTGGGGTAGTGTCAGGACGTATGGACTACGTCAAGACGCAATATGCGGTTACCTTCTTGTATATTTCGCTGTCTCTGTACTTTCTTTGGCCGTCAACAAAAGACATAATGTTCATACTTTTCACCAGACCGATGAAGACAGCGGTTTCCTCGTCACTCCAAAAGTGTGGTGCTGTGTCGCGACTCGCCGTGTTGCTCCCAACTTGTTGTTTACTTCCGGTGTTCTGGCGCATACAAGACGTCTCGCTACTCAAAAGACCAAGATTCCTTGCGAACAGAGCATGCACAGAACACACGCATTGATGGGAATATCCCGATATGCGTTTACACGACCAAACATTTGGGTTAGAAAAGGGTTACCCCAGGTGTAGTAACCGGGTTTTTAAAAACCCGGTTATGAGCATATCCGGGTTTTTGGCAGTGTTTACATGGCCATGTGGAACCGGGTTATTGTGAATATTCGGGTTTTAAAAGGGTTACTGGCTGCATGTAAACGCACTCATAGACTCATGCATCAGATTGCTTCTCTCCTACAAAACACCTGGGATCGGTCACCTACTAAAGCACTGCTAACCCTTCACTGTATGCAATTACTCTGCATTATTCACTCTTTAGGCTGAATAACCCAGCTCTGTCCTCATCCCAGAGGAGCAATGGTACAACATAAAACCCTCAAGTGTTTCAAATTAAAAGTTACTGAGACCTCGGTGGAAATGTGAGCCTGAGTGTTTAATGCTTGTGGTAAAAGGATGCTGTTCCAACAAAGACGTTTGTGGGGGAAACTCAAATTCCTATTAGGCAAGTGGGATGGTTGTTGCTGGAAGAGTAGTGTTCTCTCAGATGTCAGAACCATCTGTTGTTTAGCAAGTGCTTCGGTGAATGTTTTTTTTTATTATTCAGAAAAAGAAACTTTTAATGTATGAAAACACGTGGGATTGGAAAAAAAAAACGACCATAAGCAATAACATCCTCAAACATTACTCCTCTGTAATCAACTCAGAGAAACTTTTGACAGAGTTCAGCGATTGAAGCTGCCGCGAGATTTATTGTGAGGCGAAGCAAAGAGGCTGCTGTTCTCAGGGAAACCAAAAGATCTTCCTCTCCTATTAAAGAATGCTGGCCTTTGTTTGCCTTTATTAATATCAATATATTACACTGGGAAAAACAGGAAAGCAGGAACAGAAGTGGGGATAAAAAATGGAGTTATTGTACGGGGGCCATGGCAGTTTCTGTTCATCCCCAGCTGCTACACTGCTCATCATGCTGAGAACTAACATGAAACACACTCACGCTACGACCTCCTCTCACATACATCTGACATCCATTAAGGACGCTCATGGAGGACCGAACCTCTGCGGGGACTTGTAGTCCCATCTCTCACTTCTCGCTCAGACAAGAAAGGAAAGAAGTAAAGGGAAGGGAGTCATCTGATCACAAAAAAATTAGTCTAAACTTGGACTACAAGGTGTGCTTTGTTCTGCTGCAGACGAAAACCCAACAACTTCAACATATGTGCATGGTTTTGAGCACACCAGTGCCAGAAAACCAGAACGTTCTGTGTTTGATCGCATTTTCCCAATTTTTAATGTAGAAATGCCGATGACTGATGCGTTTCAACATCACGGGATGAAGTGTAAGCAAGAATAGATGGGTCACAAGTCTCACCCATAGTACCACAGTGGCTGTTCTGCTCATTGTGTGGAGCACAGACCTATTTGAGGGTTCCCAAGCCAGACTGTGAAAACATTCCAAAGCTGTCTGTGGGATAAGTCTATTCCCTGGGTATGTTTTCCCACTCAGATAAGTCAACCTTGACAGTGTGAAACATCATCCCATAACAGTGAGAACTGGCCAAACACATGTAGGTCTCTGTGTAGGCCTGCAGAGGTCTGAAGGCCAGAGCACTCATCTTAATAAGTGACAGCAAGAGAAATCGCACATATGGACTAATTATTATTATTAGGCATTCCTCTATACATATATATATATATATATATATATATATATATATATATATATATATATATATATATATATATATATATATATATATATATATACATATATATATATATATATATATGTATGTATATATACAGCCAGAAGTCCCCTCAATGTGAAAATGTCCACATGTTACAGATTAAAAATCATAATGTGTCCACTTAAACATATAAAGACAAGTGCACACACACACACACACACACACACACGCACACACACACACAAGTTCATATTTATACCCATATTGGGATCTTGTGTTGACTTCCATTAATTTTAGTAACTGCATTTATGCCTAACCCTGACCAGTGTAGTCATAAACAAATGTAACGAAAACTTAATTCCCATCTTACCTCTAAACCTAGATACCAAGCCTAAAAAAGAAGTCCACTGTATTACGACCGGGTTTTGAACCCCTTAAGGCCCATCGGTCTTCAGTAGGTTAGTGAATATGCCAGAAAAGGTCCAACATAGAATAGTTAAACAAGTACACACACACACACACACACACATGCAGGGATAAAGAGGACAGAAAGACAGAAGAAAGTCACACCTCATTAATCTTCCTGGCACTTCTCTCTCTTTGGCTGTCTGTTTTCACCACCAGGTTCACTTTCACGTGGAGGTGAAAGTGACAGCCACTCAATCGGATGCCTTTCAAACATTCCGTTTCACCAGCATGTAATAGGCTACAAATTGTAATTCATTATCTAGTTTGTTACTGTGAATACTTCCATGCAAATGGACAACAGACTCTTTACTGCTGAGTCCAAGCTTGGCCTTTGTGTGGAGCTGACTCAATCACATTGATACCATCGAGCCATATGATGATCTGCAAACCAAAACACCCTGGATGGTATCTTGTAAGGTAAAGAGCATGGTGCGTTTGCTTGCATTTAAACATGTCATTTAATTTTCAGAATGAACTTTTAATTTTGAATTTTATTAAAGGGGACAAAGAATCTAAACCAACATATTGTTTGTGAATAAAGAAAGCTTGGGTGGTCAAAAGTATCATGTCAGAAAGTCTAGCCGTGTGTGACCTACTTTTTGTGTAAATTAGAATGTTTAAAAATGCAAAAAATGAACTTCTTTTCAGAGAAACCTCTCATAAAAACGTCACAATGTGGAGCCCTTCCTCCTCCAATCTGCAGTCGCCAGTGTCTGAGGCTTTCTGGTTTAAACCAACCAATCAGCAAGCAGCTCATCAGCATATTCATGTCCTGGCCAAGTGGGAGGGGTAAAAAGGCAGATTTAGGGGGTTTAAGCCTGCCGCACACGAGAGCAAACTGCCGAGCAAACTGCCTAAAAGGACCGTTTGCTCGGCAGATACCTCGCTGTGTGCGCCTGATTTTCACCGAGTTTTTCGCCTCACAGAACGCTGAGGCGAATACCTGACTGGTTTGATATTTTTCGCCTCAAAGGGGGTAAAAACTCGTCCTGTGCTCACTACATGAGCTGCTGGCTGAGCTGAAACATTCTAGTGGCCAATCAAAGCGTGTTCTCTGCTCACATGATTCCAATATGTATTCAGATGCAGTCCCCTGCCCTGTCTGCATGTCAGAAAAATAAACAAAACAGTACCTTGTGGATCAATGGACCCACTGTTTCTACTACCCTCTCTAAGGATTCAGGATCCAGGCGGCGGTACTGTTGGAGGTATTCTGGGTTTCCATGGCGCATCTCTTGGAGTAGATTGGTATAAACTCCTTGCCTGGCCCTTCTTTCCAGCCACCGTACCCATACTGCCCTAACTTTGAAATGATGGTGGCGGCGACGCTTCATCAACAGAAAAAGTAGATGCATTTCCTCCGTTTCCAGCTCTGTCAGTTTTGTTTATTTTCTGACATGCAGACATGGGGGCTGCCATCTTGGGGTCATGTGAGTGGAGAACGAGCTTTGATTGGCCACTAGAATGTTTCAGCTCAGCCAGCAGCTCACGTAGTGCACACACGGCGAGTTTTTACCCCCCGTGAGGCGGAAAATATCAAACCAGTCAGATGTTCGCCTCAGCTGTGAAAATCAGGCACACACAGCGAGGTATCCGCTAGCACTTTGCTCTCGTGTGCTGCAGGCATTAAGCTTGGTTTATGCTTGACGCATTCACTTTCCGCTTGGTGATGCAGCTCGCGGATGGAACGAGCTTCACAACTCGTAGCGTTTATGGTTCATGCGGCTTGTCTCTGCAGTGAGCCAATATTCTCCCAAACTGAACGGGGCAGCATGGAGCTCTACAGCATGCATCCAGCACTACACCATAGTAGAAGTAAAAATTACTGTTGTTTACAACATGGCATTCCAGCATTTTTAACAGCGTCCTCGTCTTTTCCGACAGTGCGAGTTATTTCTCACCAAGAATTATTAACAACATGTTGATCACGGTGATCTTTGAGAGCTGAATCGTACAAATGCCTGTATTTATGAACCTCTGCCATACTAGTTCTTGCCAGTCCGCCATGTTTTTCTGCGTCCGACCGTCCGCGTGGTTAGCAAACTTCCTAGGTGTGCTGTGCGGAAATTTTGGGCAGTGTTAAAATGACGCAACTTCGCCGCGCGGAGCCGTGCCGACCTCGCGGACGCGTCAAGCATAAACCAACCTTTAGAATGGCCTGTATCAGGGCTCCTGGGACAGATGAAAGCCAAAAGAAAATTTCTTATGCTCCTCAGAGATTCAAAGCTCTGTTTTAGATTGCTGATAAACTGCATTTTTGTCTGTTTTTTCGTAAACATATGTCAACTTTGACACCATTGACTTTCTGAGTTGCAATTTTCTACCCAAGGCTAAAGCTAAACTGGTGGAATGTTATTAGATAGATTATAAAGCAAGAAGATTTAGAGCTGAAACCATTGGTTGTACTGGATTTAAAGACACACTGAAACCAATCTCTCTTATTATGTTATGTTCTTTATTACAGTGGTTTTTATCATTGCTTGTTTTTGTCTTTTTTTCAAAGTAAAGACATTATCCAAACAAGAGTATAATAATAATAATATAATAATAATAATAATAATAATTATTATTATTATTATTATTATTATTATTGTTATTATTATTATTATTATTATTATTATTATTATTATTATTGTAGTTATTATCTTTATTAATATTATTATTGTTGTTGTTGTTGTTATTATCTTTATTATTATTATTATTATTGTAGTTATTATCTTTATTAATATTATTATTGTTGTTGTTGTTGTTGTTGTTATTATTATTATTATTATTATTATCATCATCATTATTAAGAATTAATTTTCCTGGCAAGCATACTTATGTTTATGCATACTAACAGCAATAGCATGTAAAACCCCAGACTCTGAACGACTGTGTCCGTTAGCCCTGGAGATCGTAAGCAGGGCAAAGGAGCGACCGCCATGGGGTGGAGTCTCCCACCTGAAACCCGGATCCCAGCTGGAAGAGGTGGAGCCACAGCAGGGATGGTGGAGTTTCAATCCAGACTCGTCAACTATTCTCTCTGCTTGAAGAGAGGTGACCCACATCCCTCCTGTTTGCTCAAACTCAGCCCGACTTGGTTCCTTGTCTAGTTCAGGCTCCTCCTCTTCAGGACCCTGTTGACTACCCCACCCTGAAACTCCTGGTCTCCAGTTGAAATCACCTCGTGTGCACGGAGGAGGGTGGGAGTTGGATGCAAAAACCACACATTGCATCATGTATTTACTTATCCAGGCTAGCCGGTGAGTGACATGGAGAGTGGAGCTGGGGGTGAAAGGTGAAGGATTCAGGAGTAAATGAGTCATGACCAAAACCAAAGGGGTGGATTCTGGAGACAAGGTTGCTTAAACACCAAAAGGTGCACAATGCTAAGAAGACATCGAACCAGAAAAGCCTTCAAACTGTTCACCTGAGGTGCACGTGATTGCTCGAGACAAAGTCTAAACTAATCCTCAGAGTCTTCCCAGATGTCATGAACAGCACACCATAATGTTACCCAGACTACAGAGTAAGTACTTTGAGATTAGTCGCTATTAATGACAACAATTAGGGGATCAGGCTTTTGGTGGCCTGCCAACTTCTGTTTCAAACATTTTCCTTCCTTGCTAGTGGAATTTGAGCTTTCGAAATTGCTTCCCGTTGGTAAAAATGCCGTAAACACCGTCCAACCCGCTCCCAATCACCTGTGCATGGTCAATATCACCCCGGTAACTGCTCGTGACAAGTGCCACAGATTGGCCTTGTAGAGCGTCCGTGCAGCACCCCACCTTGGTGAGGGAGGTGGTGCTGCTCACGGAGACCAAACAGACTCCGAGGGGGAAATGTGGAGAAGGTTCCATTTACTGGGGTGGTCATCTTGCTAAGGGAGGGTGAATCAGAGGTAAGAAAAAAAAAAGCAAAGAAGTGGAAAAAGATAAACAGCAGAAGAAGTGGAAGGGCGGGTGGGTTTCCTCTCAATTCATCCACCATGTTCCTGCATGGAGACATCAAGCACATTCCAAGAGCCAGCCCAATTACGGTAGATGAAGGGGCAGCTCTCTTTGTTTAAGAACAAAGCAAGAAGTGACACAGAACTGGTCTTAAAAGGGGAAGCTCTCTCGCAGCCGTGGTTTGGGAGACGTGGGGGAGGCCCAGTGGGTGGGGAGGTGACCAGCTGGTTAAAAATATCTACTTGGTCAGTTACTGGAAGGAAAAATGTGCAGTTCGTTTGTCATCCACTCGTCCAGGTGGCGGGCCCGGCGGTTGCAAAACATCAGAGCACAGGGAGCGAAGAGAGTGCCAGGAAAAAGGGAATTCTTACATAAAAACCACATGTTGTCCTGTGGTGTAAATGTGTGATAAGGAAAGCACAATCAACTCCACATTTAACACAGTAATGATGTCGCTGTTGTAACAACTAAAAATGCAGCAGTAAACTTGTGTCAGCTCGTTGGTTCCAAATAACAAAGAGGCTGTGAATTAAAACTCCTCTCAATTGGCAGAAAACGTGCTTCTGTGTGGTTTCCTTGTTGACAGTAATAACTTTTGACCTTGTAGAACACATTTGTTTGTGATGAAAGACTTTCTGGGTAAACAATATTAGATTTTTGCCATCTTTAAATGCAGCTTTGAGTGCTCTTTCTGCGTGATTCCCTCTGAAAATCCAAAGCTCCGGTAGAAACTGCGTCTTTGAGAAAAATGGCCTTTTTTTTTACAACCCCCATTGCAAAGCCTACAGGGGGTGTGAATTTGATACTAAAAAGACAGAGTTTGGGTGGAGTAGCACTTTAATAACGCACATTGTGCAAGTAGTTGTTGATGGCCAGAAGCATAGAAGCGTTGGACTGCAGAGGGGTGGGACGGGCTTAAAGTTTAATTCCCACTCTGCAGTAAATTAGAGCACAGCAGGGTAATGTCTGTTTATTCCAAATACAGCTGCCTGGGCCTCTCTGCTATTCCTCTCTGTCTCTCTCCCCCGACCCCACCACGGCTCCAGAATCACCTGGACCTGCAGTGTATACACAAAGACTGCTACACTAAATGTGTTTTGGGCAAATACACGCACTTGCATAAATAGGCACATGTGCACAGATTTAGAGACGCAAACACAAACTTATACTGGGCTGCAGGCCCCTTATAAGCAAAGATGTAAACAGGCCGGTTTGCACCATTACAAGTATAAATAGATGTTGTTTCTTCTGTTCTTTCTGTAATAAGATCTGAAAATTAAAACATCAAAATAAAATGATGCTTGCTGAAATTTACTTTGCTTTGCTGAATCAATTTTTCTCCATTTTTTAAACATATCAGTTACATAAGTCTGGTTTTCATTCAGTAGGGAAGTTGTCTGTTTTAAATGTTATGACGTTTTGTGTCAAAAGAAGTGGTTTAAAGGAAGTTTGGTTTTAGCCTCTCTTCCTAAAGCAACAAGCCAGCTGTAGTTCTCACTTGTTTAAAACTGGCACTTGCTGCCCTCTTGTGGGAGAGTAACTCGTTGCACTTTGCAAAAGATCAAGGTCAGGAACAAGCCCCCACAATGCCGCTCAGAAAATGGTCCCAACCCGGAAGTAAGAAAAATTGCAGTTCCACCCTCATCCGCTGGGGGCTGGTACCAGAAGCGAGCAAATCCTCATTGACTCCCATGTTAAAAATGCCATTTTCACAGCAGAAATAAACATGTTTACAGCCTGGTTCAAAAAATGGTTTTTTGTCTAAATTATCTAGTTTATACTCATGACAACTCTGAGGGGGGTGAATTTTTTTCTCACTCTTCTGTTTAAGTGTATTGAAAGCCTAAAATTCTGTATAATTAATGAGCATCCAACACACGTGACCGCCGCCTCAGACCCACGTGACCACAGAGCTAGCTCCGTGGAAAGGCCTCAGTACAGCCTCGGTCTCTCCTGGAAACTGTGTCGGGATTTTGAGTCTCTGTGCTTGTGAATTCTGTTTTGGATAATATTGGTGCAATTGTTGGACAAAATGACTTGCAGTGGTATTAATTGCACTAATAGAGCGTCCAAGGAGTCTCCACTTCATTTTTTTCGGTAAGTTAAAATCTATATTTGTATTTTATGTCACTGCTGCCTTTAAACTAGCTGAGTTTACCGAAGTAGCTAGCTAACTATCAGTTTAACATGTAGCATGTACTGTTTAACCATGAAATTTAAATGTAAAATACGGTAAAATAATTAATAGGGCATATTTAAATGGGTAATAGGGTAAAACCCAGTGCATTTAAGATAAAAATGGGTTGAAATATGACGGGGCGCGCCGCTTGGGGGGACACTTCTGTGCTCTATTCTTTCATCCGGTAATCCCCAGCGGTCAGGCCGGGCAGGCTGATCGATGCGGCGCCTCGCTGCTGCGGGCTGACCGCTCGTGGAACTCGGAGACAGATCTGACCGGAGAAATACTGCAGCTCGTTGAGAAGTCTATAGGGCATACAGCGTTTCCCTTAAATCCCACTGCCACGCCGACAAGATCCCAAGTTTCTTTGTTTTTGTTGGCGCTGTTTACCGAAGAAGCAGCGGGAATACCAGCAACTTTCATCAGACTCATAAAGTTAGTTTTTGCAGGGGACCCCCTGTATTTTACTGCTCCCTCCTGCAGTCTTCCCCTATTAAAATTTAAAATGTGTAACTTCATGTATTGGGATGAATGACTAATATTCATGTTAACTAAAACGTTAGGTATTTAGGGGGAAAAAACAAAATAATAAACATTATACAGATGTCAAATAAATCAAACTGTAATTAAACTATATATTTTCAAAGTCTAGATTCTGGATAAAATCCAACAACATATGCTTTATAAATAAACACTACGCATGGCTTTTACACACACACACACACGTTACATTGTGATTTCTTAGTAAATATTCTATTTGGCGAGAGATAAACTTTATTGTATTTATCCTAGTGAATCTATAATTAAACGGGTAAACTAGCAGTAGTACATCCAACATCAAAGAAAGTAAAATGTTATTATCAGGAGAGGGAGAATGATTAAGTGGTTAGCAGCAGTGTGCTAGACGATGGCCCCCTCCATGAGGCCACCACAGCTCAGCAAAGCATCATTGTTGCTTCTTCTGGGGAGAAAAACACTTACAGAAAAAATAAAGTTAACAGCTGAAATAGCAGGAAATAATACAGTTAAAGAGCAGATTGTAGAAGAAAGAAACCCCTAGGTTAAACTGGTCTGTCTACTGCATAATGCTGAACTCTAACATGTGTCCTCAGGGAAGGACCTGATTGGTGTCCAGAACCTGCTGAAGAAGCACGAGGCTCTGCAGGCTGAGATCACAGGTCATGAACCTCGCATCAAGGCTGTCACCCAGAAAGGAGAGACCATAATGGAGGAAGGTAGAGCAGGTCTGGTCCTGACATGTTTCTGAGGTGTCTGCAGGTTCTGGCTCACTTTGTTTGGGTCCAGGTCACTTCGCTGGTTCAGAACCCTCGGCCCGTCAGAACATTCTTATCCACCACGTTCTAACACCAGACCTGTTAACCCGACAGCAACAAGTGGCTCCAACTGACGATGAGACCGGGAAGGAGCTGGTTCTGGCTCTGTACGACTACCAGGAGAAGAGTCCTGGAGAGGTCACCATGAAGAAGGGCGACATCCTCACGCTGCTCAACAGCACCAACAAGGTTCGTGTGCCCTTCACAGCCGAGGAACGACCTCCAGCTCAGAGCGAACATCTCCACACCTGCTTTGTGTTTGTGTGACTTTAGGTTGTTTTACTTGAACTCGCGTCTTTAGCTGAATGAGGATGGAGAGACGGGTCGGACCTGGAGCAGGTCGAGGTCTTGCAGAAGAAGTTTGACGACTTCCAGAAGGTCGGACTTTTCCTCCTCTCTGTCTTCCAGCAGCAGCTGTCAGATCAGCTCAGGTGATAATCAGCAGGTGCTTTTGTCCTGCAGGACCTGAAGGCCAACGAGTCCCGCCTGAGGGACATCAACAAGGTGGCATCTGAACTGGAGTCAGAAGGTCTGATGGCTGAGGAGGCTCCTATGGTTCAGGCTCAGGTGAGCGTCACCTGTCTGCAGCAGCTGGTCCCTCTCACTTCCTGGTTTGTTAACTCTGCTCGTCTCTGTTTGTAGCAACAAGAACATCTGGGTTCTGCTCCTGGAAAGGTGCGTGTTGTCCTCCGCCTCCACCAGAACCAGACGTGGTGTTTTTGTTACCACTCATTTGTTTGTTTACAGGATGAAGCCGACTCTAACCCCGGCTTTCCACAGGAGTCGTCAGCAGCACGTTTACTGCAGCAGCACGTCATAGCTGCTGATAGGAACCGCTGTGGTCAACAGAACCTTTTCCACCGGAGCCGTCAGCAGCGCGAGTCGGCCGCGTCTCAGGAGCAGCATGTCGCGGCCTTTACGCGCCGGTTCTATTTTCTACGCGCGACGCCTCTGAAACGGGTCAAGTTCGACATTTTTGGGGAAGGAAAGACAGGAAATCGGACGCGGAAATTGAGAGAAGCTACCGAGATTTTCAGAATAAAGAACGTACTGCCTTCCGGTTGCTTTACTTTTAAAAAAGGTTACTAACTGAGCTGCCCCGTGAGAAGTTATCACCTAGCTAGCGGTCTCCTTTGTTTTTCAGGTCCGTATTGGCGATTATAAAACGGACAGAACATAAAACACAAACCATGTTGTAGTTTTCTCCTGCTTGTTGTTGTGTTTACTGACGAAGTCACTCGAGTGACTTCGTGCTCGGTCGGTGACAGCTGCTCCCCTGCTGCTTCGCGTCTCGTGGGAAGGGCCAAGCAGCAGCTTACGCGAGCAAGACGTGCTGCTGCAGTAACGTGCTGCTGACGGCTCCCGTGGAAACCCGGGGTAACACGGCGTCACCCTAGAAGGTGAGTTCATTCAGCTGATCAGAGGTCACCTCTGATGGCCGCAGTCACGGCCGACCGTGCTGACATCACATAGGAATTCAGGTGACCCGGCAGGCACCAGGTGCTGGTGAAAGTGGGGACATGTCAGCTGGTTGCCATGGCTACAGTTATCTTTATGCATCTGTATGACTGCTGACTGGTGTGTGTTTCCTGTGACCTTTGACCTCAGACCGTACGGTTGGGCGTTCAGACGACGGCTAACTTTTAATTCCATCAAGGTAAGAGGAAGCTCTTCCCTTCCTGTCTGAGCGATCCGTCTCCAGGTTTCCTCGTCCGGCGTCCAGCCCGCTGGCGTCCACCTTCATCTCACTGGGTTTGGTTTCTCTCCAGGAGCTGAACAACCGCTGGCGCTCGCTGCAACATGCTGGGCAGCGCCCATGAGGTGCAGCGCTTCCACAGGTACCCCACACACTTATGCGCCGCTTACGGGTCAGTAGAGTTTGGACCCACACTCAGACGGAGTTCTGATGTCTTCTCAGAGACGCTGATGAGACCAAAGAGTGGATCGAGGAGAA
Organism: Nothobranchius furzeri; assembly: GCF_043380555.1. Classification (NCBI taxonomy): domain Eukaryota; kingdom Metazoa; phylum Chordata; class Actinopteri; order Cyprinodontiformes; family Nothobranchiidae; genus Nothobranchius; species Nothobranchius furzeri. The sequence goes on from NC_091758.1 coordinate 25,608,898, forward strand.
GAACCAGGCCCTGAACACAGACAACTACGGCCACCACCTGGCCAGCGTTCAGGCTCTGCAGCGTGAACATGAAGGCTTTGAGCGTGACCTGGCAGCTCTGGGTGATAAGGTCCGCATTCCTGATCGGTACCAGGACCCGAGTTGTCTCTGGAGACACGTTCTTCATGGTTCTGGTGACTCCACCCCAGCCGTTCCTGATCAGCGGGGTGCTTTCCTATTTAAGGTGGATGGAGGACACAATTTGACGCCAGAAGATTGCCTCAGTTTTGGTAGTAACCAGCCACTCGTGTTACCTCTAGTGTTCCTAGGATTAATGTTATTTCGTAGTGTTTTTGCTCTTATATTGGATTTACCATTCTTCAGGATTCCTGTCGACCTCATTGGATACTGACCTCTACTCCAGGATTTGGATATTCAACACACGGACCTTATCACCACCCTCCATAACCCACCTCTCATCTCACCCAGTGCCCCATCCACCAGGACGCCCCGCTTCTCTCCACCTCTGCTCCCTCTCCTGCGCTTCCCCCGGCTCTCTACCTCTCTCTCCTCCAGCCAACACGTACACCCACCACAGTAAGTCTGCTGAACACCTCTGCCTGCCTACAATGGATTTTGAAACCAGAACCTAAGCTCACCTGTGTTCTCCCTCCTCCAGATGCTGAGCTGTTGTTGCAGTTCCAACCACAGACTTATCTGTGCACCTTAAGTTCCTCCTTATAAATAAATCATTTTTTTCCATCAGTTTTTGGTCAGTGTTGTATTCTGCATGTCTTGGGTTAAGTACCTTCCTCCAAACATGACACTCCTCCTCAAAGAGCAAATCTGTTCAGCACATTCTGACAGACAGACCACCATTCTTCTGTCATGATGCTGTACAGGACATTTTTAGAGTTTTCCTTTTTAAAGATAAATAGGATTACATTTAAATAGCAATACTTTCACATTATCATTTTCCCACACTTCTGTATAACTGTATTTTGTTGTTTTTCAATAAAGAATGACAAACTATTTAAGTTTGGTTTTTGTTGCACACAAATATATATCTGTAAAAAATATCTACAAAGCTAATGTTTACATAACAAGTATGATTGGGTTTTGCAATACGGCACTCAAGTTTATTTTAGTAAGATTTTTAAACCAAGTAAAGTTAGTAAAGAACACATTTCTATTGTCTGCTAAGAAACTGTTGGGATTTAAAATGGGCCTGTTGTACAAATAACTTGTAAATGATTATTCCTCACTTTTGTCTTAACCAAAGAAATTCCAGTAATTGAGCAAAAACATTTATTTTTAACACTACATTTTATAAAACAGGGCGCAAAGTGTCGGCACATGTATGTATGTCGATGGTCCACCCCAACCGAACCAGGAGACACAGACGTCAGGGAGGCCAAGGTTGTCTCTGCAGCTCTCTGGGCACCACGCCTCACTCAGCTGTCTCCAATGATCCAAATGGCTATGGAGAAAAAATAACAGGTTTGTCATAATTGTTTAAAGTACAAAACCATACATGAAGTGGTGAGACAGGTATGTGGAACTTACACTTGCTTTGTGTAGCTGATGTTGGAGACACACAGGCTGCCATGGTGACATTTAAACAGATCTAACAAAAAAATAAAAATGAAAATTAAAAACTCCCAGACCTCATGTCATATTTACTAATCAGCTATGGCTGATTAATTGTTTGGATCACAGTGAGTTACACTAATTCTAATATGTTTTTATTTCTATTATACATACATACTTTTTAACTGTTATTTTCACGACTGTTATCAGGCTCTCTTGTTCTGGTTCTGATGATAATTCCGTGTCTTCCAGTAAGTTATCTTGTGCTTACTTCATCTGTATAATGTCTCTTTACTTTTGGTAAATTGTACTGAGTCCAGAATAAAGACTAGTTGGCTGTACAAGATACAAACAAGTATCACATTTTGGAAATATATGAAATGTATTTAGGCTGCTAATTTAGCTCGAATACTAATAACTGCAATATTTTCCGGACTATAACTCGCACTTTTTTACATATTCTGGCTGGTCCTGCTACTTATACTCCAGAGCAACTTATATAACAAAATATGTAGGCTACACCGCGCTGCTGCGGGCCGACTCCGACCCACACAAGAATGAGTTCCCCTGTCCCGCTGGGAGGGTTTCAAACACCGCCAGCATCTGTTAGAGCCTGTGGCGGGGTGCTGAGGGCCGGCTCCAGCCCAGGAATGAGCTGTCCTCGCCGGCCGGGAGGGTTTGAAACACCGCCATCCTCTCCTCTGCTGGCTGTTGTTCATTCGGTTATGGTTACCGGTGCTTGTGTTGCTATGTGAAACGCTTGGTCTCAGATTTTGTAAGAAAGATAATAAAATGTCCCCCCAAAATACGACTTAAATATATTTTCTCTTATTCATGATACATTTAATGGCTGGTGCGACTCAGGAGTGATAGCGCCGAAAAAAACTGTACTGAAAACTTGCTCAAAGCAAAATGTTTTCATTACGGAAATAAATTATAAACTTACCGATTTAAAACTTTTTTAATACTGGTACTTCTCACGAACAGGCGCAGAAAACCTCCACCTAAACTCCGTGTAAGGTTCAGGTCGATGGGTGTTCCAGTTAGCTCCGGTTGGGTTGAAGCTAGGTGGCTACATCCGTTAGCTCGGCTCCCACCTCCGCTTTAGCTTTGGGTTAGCCAGGGTTAGCTTCAGGTTAGCTCGTAGCTAGTTCGCCTGGGTGTCGTCACTCGAGCCCAGCCTTACAGCCACACCCTCAGCGCCTCCTCTCTTCCCTTTTATGGAATTGTCTGGGCTGGACGGAATCTGTGACACGGTCAAAATGGCGGTGGTGGCCACCTCCCATTATAGACAACAAACGTGTTATTGAAGCCAATGGAAACCGTTTGTCCAGTATTTACAGTCTATGGTCAGGAATCAGAAATGAACATTGTGAAGTAATTCACGTTTAAGTACATTTTTTGTTCAGGAAATGCATGAAAATAACATTTCGATCAATAAAATAAGAGTTAGGGATCCAATCTGTCGTACAGAACATGGTTACCGAAGATAGTTTTGTCTTCATGACCTACTCACCTGGAATGCTTAATTACGGTGAAGGAATAGAAATGCAAGTATAGCTTTTTGTCGCCATCTAGTGTCAAAAAATAAAACGTCAGGGCTTCTTTATTTGGCAAGCCATTATAAAATATAAGAAGCAACCTTCAACATTTCATGACTTGTTTTGAGTGTAGCATCCCTCCTTGAAAACATTACTGATCATCTAATAACTATTAATTTTCAGTTTCCCACAGTGTTAAGAGAGAGAGAGAGAGAGAGAGAGAGAGAGAGAGAGAGAGAGAGAGAGAGAGAGAGAGAGAGAGAGAGAGAGAGATAGATAGATAGATAGATAGATAGATAGATAGATAGATAGATAGATAGATAGATAGATAGATAGATAGATAGATAGATGGATGGATGATAGACTTATCTTGAGAGGCACCATAGAAATTATATTTTCTGCTTTAGATAGATGGATAGATGGATTGATACATATACATGGAAGGAATTTTATTTGCGGAATTAGTCATGGTAAAGGTCTGTTCCTTAAATAAAAAATGGAATTTGTCATTTTTATGTAAAGAAAATACTTTCGTTTTTTATATGATAAATGGGCTTGCCATATTTATTCTTCTGATTTGTGCGTAAACTGTTACGCCGAACATACATACGTACACTACTCTGTCTCTATGCGAGATTTGTTTGTCAACGAATGAGTCTGGGATTCAGTAGGGGCCATTAGCAAACTACAGAAACGTGAGTCCCATCCAGCCGGACTGAAGCGACTCGGTAACACAAGACTGGACTGAATTTGACTGTTTTTTGCCACATAAAATGAGAAGTAGTGTCCGTGTTTGACGTTAATCTGGCGTCCAGCCGGCTTCGTTAGCTTAGCAAGCTAACGAGCGAGCGAGCCAACAGCGGCGGTACGTAAACGCAGTAATGCGGTGGGAGCTCGTGAGGAGGTCTTTCGCTTATCCGTTTTTAAAACGTATGTATTGTGCTACTAACTGATATATGGACCAAATGAATTGTTACAGAGCAGTTATAGCTTCCTGAAACTAAAGTGACAGCAAAAGAGGTAGTTGTGGCGATGCTGCTGCTGTCATAATGACTAAAACATCCACACCTATCTTTTTTTACCGATAGTAATAGTTTTGGCTCCGCTGGTCCGCGTTGACACACTGGCAACAACAGGAAGTAGGGTGGGCTCTGGCAGGCGATGTGTATTTTTGTTATCACGAGATGAGTCTCGTGAACGAATCGATGGAGGCAGGGATGTCCTCCGTCCAGCCGGGACTGGACGGACACCTGCCGCTTTTACACGCCCGACACCACGGCTCACAGGACGGGCTAGTGCTGGACCTGGACTCCCCGGAAGCCTACCTGGACAGCAGCCCACTGGAGTACCGAGACAGTGATGGGAACAACGCTAGTCCGTTTTACGAAAAGAGAAAGAGGTCTCGGTCCAACAGCTCGAGGCACAGATTCAACGAGGTTGTCACGGAGCTAGTTCCGGAGGAGGTTCGGTGGTTTTACAAAGAGGACAAGAAAACATGGAAGCCTTTTCTCGGACACGATTCGCTCAAAATTGAGTTGATGTTTCGGAAATACTGCGAGCTAAACCCTGGTGCAGTACGCACCCGGGTTAGCTGCGGAGAGGAGGAGAGCCCCGGGCTGAACGGCTCGGTGCCCGGAGACTCTGGGACCGGCGAAGGCCGCGGATTTATGGACACGTCCAGCGTGTCCTTTGATGAGAGGGACTCTGATGGCATTGAAATCAACTTGGAGCCTGTATGTGTACGAGGAGGACTCTATGAGGTTGATTTGAAGGAGAGGAAATGCTGTCCTGTCTACTGGAAGCGTAAGTTATTTTCCCTCAGCATCATAGCCCATGCCTTCAGAACCTCTCGTTGTTTTTATAGCCCTTATATGTGTACTGACAGCATACAAATGTCTATCCATCGATGCAATATTATTCTGGTGGGATGTCTTGCAGTTTAATTGCCTGTTCTGTTGGCTTACAACATCGGATGTTAATTTATTGAACACAGCCTGATCTACATTTACTAATTCATGGCAGCTTCCTGGAAAAGCCAGAGAACAAAATAAGGGATCCATCATAAAAAAAACATGAGCTCTATGAAAAGGTTCGTGATAGCTGGTTCTTGTAAAGGTGAATGCAGACTGACATTTAGATCAGCTGGTGTTTTTCTTTTTGTTTTGGTTCAGATTAATGACGTCCTCTTTCTGCTTGGCGTGAGCCAGCATTCCCAGTAATGTCTTGTTTCTACCTTACATGTGTGCTTTTGAGAGTTGTTGACTTTGTGTCATGATAGATGAACGTTTGTTTCTTCACTGATCTAAGAACAAACTATTACAATTTTATTAACCAGAGAATAATTCTTGTATATTTCTGATATCATTAGTGTTATTTTACCAACAATGTGATAAAATGGCCTTTTTTCACAACAAGTTTATCTTCTCTGGCCAGCTGCAAACTGCTTCAGTGCATTAGCCAATTGCATTCCGAGTCTTTATCAGTAAGTCGAACCTTTTGGTAAAGTATGATGTATAATTTTAAATACCCTGCCTGATTCATTACAGAGAGACCATGTCTTTTAAACGTGTTTAATTTAAAATCTGCCATTACCCTCTTGCTCATCTCCAGAGAATCAAGGCAGAGTTGTGTTATCAACGCTTCTTTTGACTGTAATAAAACCCGGCCTCGCTCTGTTAAACACAGACTTGTTCCTCATGGATTTGATAGACCTAATTAGTCAAATGAAAACCAGTTCACTCTACATCATCCACAGTACGATGCTCTGTTTGTACAATGAGTCTAATATAAATGCTGGATTAATTTCTGTCCAAGCAGCATTAAAAAAACTATTATCTTTTAAAAACAAAAAAAAAATAAAAATTTCCACCTGTGCAGGTAAACACTTGTTTTTCCAACGTTGACTGCATCAGAGCTGCATCTCTTCCAGAACAAGACCATATTCCTGTGATGAGGGGCCAGTGGTTCATCGATGGTACCTGGCTCCCGTTAGAAGAAGAGGAGAGTGACCAAATAGAGCTGGAGCACCTGAACCATTTTCGAGGACAACAGATGCAGGACACCTTCGAGACAGATTTAGTGGTCAAGACCGTTGACAGCAAAGATGGTGAGCAGGGGGGGGGGGGGGGGGTTCTTGTTTAAGATGTAATGGGAAAATAACCTCAGTAGCAGAAGCAGCAAACACTACTGACACATCTAGTGTTCTAACAAAGTTCTCAATAAATTAACACAACTAATAATGCCTGGGTCGTAAAACATGACTGACACTTTGTTTACAACTGAAGCAACGGGGCGTTTCTTACTGGGTACGGTTAATACAAAATTAGTATCATTATGCTTGTTAAAATATTTAATGGCCGCTTAAAGATGAGAGGCGACCTGATCCTGGTGTTTGCCTGGTTGCATAATTGTCACGCATCATCTGCAAAGTGTGTACACAGCTAATAGCTGCCAAAATAGTGGGTTTGTTTCCTGCGGGAACAGAGCGATGCATCTGTAGTTTTGTCATGGCACTCCACAAAATGTATGCTTCGAGTCATTTAAAAAAAATTATTCTACACTTCCAACACGTCAAGCTCAGCAGTTCATATTAGGAATCAAACACAGTAGTAGTGTAAAGCATTCGGCTCATTTAGAAGGAAGACGCATGCAGATTTCTTATCTCTTAACTAAATTAAAAAATGTGTTTTTACATGTGGCACCTCCGTGTAGAAAGTAAAAAGGACCTAGATGCATACGGCCATCTTTCTCCTTGTGTGATGTCACGTGAACTGGCCAAATTGCGAGTGATCTCATAATTTTCCTGTGATCTTGTGGGACCTGCTGCATGAAGCACATCTTAAACCCTCCTGGTAAGAAGGAACATGCTGCTGAGGTCACAGGGATAATGTTACGCATCAAGCAGAAAGCCCGGGTTAGATTTAATATCATAAACATAAATTTTATTTAAAATGTCTAAACATCATATTCTTAATTAGAAAGAAGCCCTGTGAGTGATGAGGACTGCTGAATGAGTCGTGCCGTTAAAGTGTTACTGCAGAGTCTTAAAAAACGTGACAGGTGTGTAGGTTTTGTCCCATCATCCCGCCAGAGTAAAGCAGCGGCACCACTTTCTGGCAGGGCCCTCTTTGATGTGCTGGCTCAAGGAAAATGCAGCACGCTTGGCTGTGGATGAGAAAGAAAGAAGTTCTTTGTTTCAGCAGTCAGGCAGCCTCATCCACAGGGCACCTTATCGGTGATGGATAAGCGTGTGTCGGTGAATTTGGTAGATAAATAGAAGACAAAGTGGAAATATCTTTAGATGTGAGTAACTACTGCATGATCACTTTTAAATTGCAGTTAAACAATAAAAACAAAAAACATCAAGACTATAAACGTTCTGTTGAAATACATTTGTTTATAGTTCGCAGCCCTGGGCATTTGTTTGCAGCTGTGTAGCACGCTGAACAAAAGCTGACACACAAAGTAATGAAACTGTCCTGTTACTCCAGAAAGATCTGCACAGCCTATAAATAAAGTCTTCACCAGAATGAAGGAAAACTTTGGTCCTGTAGAACCATTGTTGGTGTTATACTCTTGTAGCTCCAACTTCTGGCTGCATCTGAACCTGTTTTTTTTACATTAGGTCACAGAGTCCTGCAGAAAAATAATCACTTGTCAGATTCTTAGAGGTGTGTGAAAAAGCGTATTAAATTATCTAAAGTACTGCTGACATCTAAAACCACTGAGGGATTGTAAATTCTGTGCAAGGTGTGTGAAATGTAATTGGTTTTGTGATATTTCACAGCCCTTTCCCTTTGCTGTCATCTATCACATGATTCTAGCTAATAAGGGAGCTGCAAGAGAAAAAAAAAACTGTAAAATCTACCCCCCACTGTGATGTGAGAAAGGTACGAATACCTCATTTGAAAACCATACCTGCTCCATTTTTATGTTCCTCTGTTATGGAGCAGCAAAACCAAGATCTGCACAACAACCCCTCCTTCTATGTTTTTGTGCAGTTTTTAACTTCTATATTTAGCATATCCTGAAAGCAAATGTGATGATAAATCTGACTAGTTCACAATCTGAGCTGATGTTCCTAGAAGCCGGTTACAGAAAAGTATTTTGCGTTTTAAACTAATAATTTGAAGCACTCAGAGCCTTACAGAAGCTATCCTAAACCGCATTAGAACAGCCAAATGGATCACTGTGCTATTATCTTATTAGTCTTTTCATTGCCTGCTATCCCACCGTCTCACCAACCTTCCATTACTCTCACTTTCCAAGTACTGGCCTTGTACTGCAGTAGCGACCTGAGGCCAAAGGTCAGTGAAACGGAAGACCCGATGCTTCACCCTGATTATACCGTGACATGAGGCTGATGCTAATAGTAGAGTTACACTGATGCTTTTAAAGTGATAAACATGCAAGAAGCCAGAATCTGAAGCATTATGAACAACTGGATGAAGAGAAATCTTCATTAGACAAAATCACCAGTATGTAATTGAGGCTTTCTGCTTTAGTCATTTTACAGAATCATCTGATGAAAGCATGAATGAATTAATTTCTGTCACTGTGCATTGTAATGCTGATTTGGTGCTCAACTCAACTTTATTTGTAAATCGCGCCTTACAGGCAAAAAGATGCCACCAAGGCGCTACACTGATCAAGTAAAAAACATAAAACATTAAGTCCAGAAAATAAAAACATTGTATCTCAAGATACAGATAAAAAACACAGTGAGTACACAGATTGCTATAAGTAAAACAATAAAATTAGTTAGAAAGGTTAAAAGACAGATCATAAAAGTAGGTTTTTCGCCTCGCATTAAAAACAGCAACAGAGGTGGAGGCCCTTATGCTGAGAGGAAGCTCAGGTTCCTAAAGATTTCCTAAAATGCCTTTCTTTGTCCTTTAAATGTTTAATGTGTGCTTTTTATAAATATTATTGGCATTGTTGAATAGAAAGTTGCAAGCAAATGCATAGATCTGAAGAGTTTTCATTTACCTGGGTGTGTACAAAATAGTCCTATTGTATTAGCTGGTAACTATGGGGTGTGGTCTCATCTGTGACGCACAAACTATGTGAAGAAAAAGGCTGCTATGTTGTTCCTGCTGATTTTAATATGTTCTCCATTTAGTCAACAGTTAACCCTTCCACTGTCCTATCAGGTGAGCCCTCCAGGACACGGGGGGGGGGGTTAAACATGGTTGATAGTTTATCCCTGGGCAAGGGTGAAGTGGTGCACTCCTAAAAATAATTAAAATTAAATATAAAAGCACCTGGGGCCCATGTGACCCCATTAACAATGAGGGAGGATTAAACGTGCATTTACGAGATCTAGAGAATAAATAGACATTTGCTCATGTATTCAATGTTTATTTTTAAGACTGTTTTCCATTATCAGCTTGTAAGATTATTTATATCTACTGAAAATTTGATGGTAAAATATGATTATATGGATCTTCAAAGAGACGTTTGAATCTAAACCTCATTGACAATCTTTCAGTAAGACATACCTCACAAACGCAACTTAGGTTCATTAGTCATTGCAATGCACTTGTTTTAAATGGATCCATCAGTGCTGTGTTGTCTAAATGGACTTTATCGATAGCTCTTACAATAAGCAGCGTACACTCAGCACTTCTCTCCTCCCCTGCAGGCCCTCGCCCCGCTGAGGAAACACGGCTGACATTTGCAAGTCTGATGGCTGTGTTTTCCTGCATTTAACGTTTTATTCAAATCTGTAGACTTCCACGTTTTTATTAACAAATTCTGAGCTGGTCTTCTCAGATACCTAAAATATGTGTGCAGATTCATTGCTTATCAGTTGTAAAACATGCTATTGAATTTGTAGGGAATTTGATTAGAAAACAGAAATTCCAAATATCGATAATTGGTTTTATAATCTAATTTAAATGCACTAGCTGCAATGTTAGTCTGATTGATTTTTGTTTGATGAATGGTGGCTCACAAATTTTTGAAGAGCCACTTGTTTGGCTTTTTTTTTTTTTTTTACTTATTGGAATGTAAAGTTTAAGTAGATTTGATATCCAGTCATGTATGATGATAACTGTTATGCTTTCCTTTTAGCAGCTATAAGCAGTTTAGAATTAAATGTCTTTAATCAGCAAGTTTTTTAAGCTTCAGAATAATAATTACTAAAAAAAAAAAAAACAGGGTTGTGGGCTGTAGATTACCATTTATCTGATCTAATTTTTTACTTCCAGCCAGCATGTTATTGCAGTAACAAAGACAAACCTGTTTGTCTGTCTTGTTTTAACTAATGACCCGACTGCTGGGATTTTAGATGGATTGGCAGCTTTAAAATAATTGACAGGAGGTCTTGACTTGACTGAAATTGGACATGACTCACCATTTTGTTGGTTGTTAGTTCTCTCCCACCTGCCGCCTTTCTACCTCCCTTTTCTGTTCAAATGGAGTGGATATCAGACGAGCGCTAAAACTACATGTCACAAGCGCAAACGCTGCCAAGGTATTGTAAAGTACTCCGTATTCTGTTTGTTGTGTTAGCTCTTTTAGCCTCACCCCCTCTTAGTAGATCCTGGGCCTCTGTTGGACTGGATTTTCTTTGCTTTTGTGTCCTAAACAGTTTGAAATGTTATCTTTAGAACTAGCCCTGGGCTCAGTTAGATGGTATAAATGCTTAAACTGTTAGCTGCTAAATCAGTTTGTCTTTACTGCTTTAACTGAGTCTAGTTGCTAGAATCCTCCTTGTGTGCTGTGATCCAGACTTGTGTCTGTACTACTGTTGCTGCTTTTTGGTGAATCTTGGGTATCTTTTTGCTGGAATCGTAAATGGACATCTTGGCTGGGGAAAAAAATTAAGACATTGGTTACGGTCCTCAAAAAAATCTCTCAATGCTTTTTATTCACTCTTTCATTCCTTCTGGCAATAAACTGTAGCTTTAATGAACCACTGGCTCAATAGAGAGCTCTCTGAACAAAGCTCTCTATTGAGAAACAAGCACAATGGATGAGACGCAGAGAGTAGCCATTGTAGTCCTTCAGTGTTATGGCTCCTGTGCAGTGTACAGTCGCTCTGTTAGAAGGCCATCGCTGTCTTATTTTCAGCCGTGCTGAATAGAGAAGTACGAGTGTGTACATCCTCCCCTCAAGGCAAGTCCAAGTGGTCATTGACCCAAAGATGTTGCTTGAAATGATGCAAAAAGGCTCCACCTTAATTTTTTGTTAGATTACACGTGTCAGTCTGTTCCCGCCATCAGCATCTTTCTTGTTCTAAAACAGGAATAATTTATGTATGAAGTTGTTTTTTTAATCTCACCTTTTCTCATTTTTCTTTGTTCACTCTATAACTTTAAACTCAAAATCTTGTATTTTTCATTACACCCCATCGTGTCATCGCTCACCATCTATACTTTACTTCTGTCCCTCAGTACTTTACTCATCTGTTCTACAGAACTAGGTCACTAAATGTTAGACTCCTTCAGACACTCGATCCCTTTATTTTCCTGTCTTCTCATTGTTCACTGTTTAAACCGAAAATACGGTGTACTTTCTAACATCGTAAAGAAATCTGAAGGGGAAAAGAAGTTCCAGGCACAATAAATCCCACTGAGAAAGTAGTTCAATAATTAATGTTTTATCAGAAAACAAGTTATTTAACCCTGACTGATGGGGTGAGTGGTTTTCTAAACATCTGTGTTCGAAGTCACTTCCTGGGATTGTGGAAAATATCTTTGAGCTCTGTTGTAAAGAGGCCAAATTATTGGTTCACGCCGACCACAAAAGTGAAATAAAACATTGGAGGTTTCTAAAACTACTGACTTTAGGTCAACAGCAGCTTAACACTATATCAAAGCCTGTGAGGGCAGCAGTGAAATATTCTTTAGGGAACTAATGTGTCTGGAAAATCATCGTTAACTATAGTGATTAGAAATGACTTGAATGTTTTGTGAAATTAGCTAGCATCTAATAGTAGAAACAGAACTCTGATCAGATGAAAGACCGTTAACCCACTTGTCGTATTTCATTTAATCGTGCACTGAAAAAAAAAACCCTCTTCATTAAGAACTAAAAAAGTGAAAGATTATTCCGTTACATTGAATATTGTTATTTTGGCATTTTCTTTGCCTAAAACATGAAACGCTTATTGTTCCAAATTAATAGTAAAGGTACAAATATATTTTAAATAAATATATTCATTCATGTGGGAAAATAAAGGGTGGATGTGGTTAAGATTTCCCCCAAGTGAAACCCGCATAATGCTTGGTTTTGTAATACAAGCCCATGAAAGGAAAGGAGGTGTTTTAAGTTAAGGCTGCAGGCGTGTGGATATGTATTTGCTCCCTTTCAACTTTTTTTTCCACTTAAGATAACCCGAGTAAATTAAAATAACGGATTTTAGATTTTATTTATTAAGAGAAAGAAAGATATCCGAACCAAATGGGTATTGTCAAAATAGTAGTGGACCCACCTGTTAAATCATGAATAAACTTCCATGAACCAAATTATTTGGAACGCCAGATTCAGCTTTATTGACTACCTCCAGTGCTGCCCATAATTAGAAGATTTGAAATGACTTGAAGTTACTTTTATTCAACCAGCAAATAATTTTTGACGGAAAATGACGTGGGTGTCTCCCAGCAGATGAGACGATGTACAAGAGGCATTATTGTGCCCAAAAACATTTCTCAGCTTTTCTTTACATTTGAGCTAAATGTGTCATGTCTGCTGTTTTTCACCTGTTGCAGTGATTAAAGCAGCTGTTCCCAATTAATCTGGGTAATTAAGGTGCTTTAGAACAGCTTGGACTATTTGGGATGGTTTAGTACTTTGGATTTTCCCAGAGACTGAAAGTTTTTGAAGGGTATGAATAATCTTGGACATGACACCTTTTGCTCAAATGTAAATAAAAGCTGAACATGTTTTGAGGCACAGTAATGCCACTTGTACATCGTCATATTATCTTTTGGGAGACACCTATGCTGTTTTCCGTCAACAATTAATTTAATGGTTGAATAAAAGTAACTAAGTCAAAATTTGCCTGGCGTGTGAATAATTACGGGCAGCACTGTACACTTAAAAAATCACCAGGTGTTTCCATCTATAGATCTTTGATCTTACCTAATACTACGGCTGTAATTTAGCATGACGATCTTTGAATTTGTCGAGCTCAAAATAAGAGTGGTTCAGCTTAATGCTTAATTCTCAAACATGGATTGGCTACCACAAATCTTAACCCCAGTGTGGGTCATGAACAGCAGTTAAGAGCTCACCTGATCAGTATCATGGTTTTGGTGAAACATTATCGTAATCCTGGAGGAAAATCAGTGTTGCATGGCATAAAATAATCATAATGCTCTAATCAAAACAGAAGGTGGTCAGCCAAGCAATAAATAGCTGCTCAAGCTTGCCTATTTCATCCTCCTTTACCATAGAGTCCTCTAGAGATAAAATTATAGCGTAACAACTTCCTTATTATACAACAGTATGTCCTATGTTTTCTTTGCTGTTGAGTGATTTTATTTGATGATTTGCAAAGAGAAATGGAAACGTGTGACACGAGAACCTGTTTATCAAAATGACCTCGAGTAGGTGCGTGGTGTTTGATTTCTTTATCTCTCACACAGATTGCACCCAGAATAAACTAGGCTTATTTTTAGGATAATGCTGGTTGGTTTAGTATTTAATATCATAATAAGACATTATGTCTGTGAAGGTTCTCAGTCATCCAGGTCATTGTAGTCTAATGAGCTTTGAAAGAAAAGCGTCTGGACTTCTTTGAGTTGCTTGAAGACGTTTCACCTCTCATCCGAGAGGCTTCTTCAGTTCTAAGGTCAAAAGGTGGAGAGTCCCAGATTTAAACCCAGTGGGAGTTTCCCCCCAAAGAGGGAACAAAAGACCCCCTGATGATCTTCTACATAAACACATGAGCCAAGGTGTGAGGGTGGGTGTGGGTCCTATTCAGCCAGAGTTTCGGATGAGCTCATTGTGAAGCCTGGCCCACCTCAGATGAGAGGTGAAACGTCTTCAAGCAACTCAAAGAAGTCCAGACGCTTTTCTTTCAAAGCTCATTAGACATGATAATAAGACATTCTTCACATGTATCTAACTTGCACTGTAAACCTGGCAAGAGCTAAATATGTATTAAAAATTAAATGATAGAAGATTGCGTGAGAGGAAATACAGCTTTAAAAATGTGACATTGCTTGGCAAAAATTATATATATTTTTTAGTTTGATGACACGCGTAGATAATACAGTTTAAATTCTCAGCAGCATCTCAGGATCGCTAGCTATTTCACGTCTTTTATTCTTGCACTAGTTCAGGGTTTTCTTTTGTTTGATGTTGTCAGTTACTGAAACCTAATCTGGAACACATTTTTCCAAGAACTTTATCCTCTTAAAAGTTTTACTTCACTGTTTGGTTCAGAGAAGTACAAAGAGTCGAGACTATCCTGGAACATTCATCCAAATTAACTCTAATGAGCAGGACGTTCACAGGGTCTACAGCCGAGCTGGAACTCTCTTGGGTCAATCACCTCCATTTATTGCTCTTGGTTCCTCTACAGTCATACCTCTGCTCTTACTTGCCTTAATCTCTGCGTACACAGAACTACATGGAAAAAGAGAAGTGAACATTGAGCTAATTTTGTTTAACGGCTTGTGAGAGTATCGATTGGATGGCACGTGAGCAGGATGACAAGCAAGAGCTGAAATATGCAATCTGTGACGTGTTTTTCTTAATGCAGATCAATGCTTCAGCCTGCAGTTGATTGAGCTGTTTGAAGAGATGATTGTAGACCTTTTGTTTTTGTACTACTTTCAAATCTTATCTTGGTCTTATTACTTAATTTTCTCATTTTGAATGATGTTTAAAAATAGAAACATCAATCTCTGTGTTTTTGTTATCATCTTTTTGCCAGATTCCCAATACCCTGTGCCGATGCTTTTCTTCCCCCCTTTAATTAATTTAATCTCTCTTTTCTCTTTCCCCCCCAAGCCATCCACAGTCACAAGCTGAGTCGAACACATGTGGATTGGCACAGTGTGGAGGAGGTCTACCTTTACAGCGATGCCACCACTTCTAAAATAGCACGCACTGTTACCCAGAAACTGGGCTTTTCCAAAGGTCTGTAATCACTTTGACTTATATCTTTCCCAGACTCTGAAGTCAAGGCAAGGCAGTTTTATTAATGTAGCACATTTCATACTTAAGAAAGTAAGCAATAAAATAAAAATACAAAATAAAGGCTGAGCAGTTGCAGTGCAGAAAGTTCAGAATAAGAAACAATCATTCAAAGGCTGATGAATACATGAAAATATTCAATATTGATTTATAATGTAGTATAGTTGTGTCACATTTGAAATCCTGAGGAAACAGATTCCATCTGTGAGCAGCATAGTAACTAAAGCAGCTTCACCCTGTTTGGTTCTGACCCGGAGTTCTACCAGCTGACTGCTTCAGTTGTGAAGCGCGTTCCATGCGCGAGCCGCATCACCAAGCAGAAAGTAAATGCATCAAGCATAAACCAAGCTTTAAGGATCTCAGAGCCCTGCTGGGTGTATATTAGGGCTGGGCGATATGGTCTAAAATCAGTATCGATGTGTTGATGATTTCACCTTGATAACGATAAATGGATGATGACTACAGGTATTTGCAGAAAGAAACGTTGTCCACTAGATGGGGCTGTCACATGTATTACGTTGAGTCACATTTTTACGTGACTAGGTGGTTCAGCTTCTTAAAGGGACACAAATGTTGCCAGCCTACACACATCTTTTCATTTTTTTATTATCCAATTTATTGACATGGGAAAAATTATCTTGATAAATGTCAGAAATTTCGATAATGATAAATTTTGGATTTATTGCCCAGCCCTAGCCTCACTGTAACCAGTGAAGCTCCGCTCTGAATCAGTTATGACATCAATATTTCTAACTGGGATCTTTGTCTTTAATCCTCTGGAGCCAAACTGAGCAATAACCTCCATCCGTCTTATTTCCAGATACAGTAACTTCAGTTTTGTCTTTTTTTAACCGAAGTTTGATTGCATCCAGTTATAAACTTGCTCCAAACACTGACAGAGTGAGTCTGGGGGACCACAGTCACTAGGTGATAGAGCTAGGTAGATCTAGGTGTCATCTGTATACCTATGATGGGTAATGTTATTGTATGTGACTTGACCCAGGTGGAGCATGAAGAGATTGGATATCAGTGGTCCAAGAGTCAAACCTTGTGGTACCCCACATGTCATGGTGATTTGATTTATGATCACCAGTAGGAACAGCAAAACCCCTGTCTTCAAGATGAGAGTAGACCTCAGTATATCTGAGCTTGTTTGTTTATGTTCATTTCAAATCATTGAAACATTTAAATATCCACATCTTTACCCACACGTCCACCTCCTGAAGCTGAACGAGTTCTTTACGACTACGTTTACTGAGTTTGATCATGTTACATAATCGACCATTTGCAGTTTTTATCAACATGTTGGGGTAGAGTTAAAACCTTTAATCAGATTAGTTCTCAGAATGACATCATCCTTCTGCCATTTCCAGAGATTAGTTTTGACCACGTCCCCCTTATGTTTTTGAGAAGATGACACCAGGTTTGTCATTTGAGTATTTTGACTACAGTGAGTCATGCCTGTATTTTTATGGTAGCTCTTTATCTGATTTGCAGATCATAAGAGGAAGTAATAAAGTTCCTTTCATTTCTCATTACGTCCAAAAGCTCTGAAAAGTGGGTCTATTCAGTGTTTTCCTGTCCCCTTTCTGTTTAACACATGACTTGATTAGATTATAGGTTTAAAATAAAGACACTCACCCTGCAGGGCCACAGTCACAAGTACAGCCACGGTCTGGTCACAGGAGGACTCTGTGTCACCTACTGACCTGATTGGACTCAGCACAGCACGTTATTTAAACAAAGTTACTCTGCTATTATTAGTCTCCCAGTAAAAAAGGCTGTGTTACACACAGATGCCTAATTAGAATGACCTATTTTTATGGCCACTACTACAAAATGAGTAAGTCCTTGCACCTGTTGCAGCTTCGAGCAGCGGCACGCGGCTCCATCGGGGGTACGTGGAGGAGGCCTCACCAGAAGACCGACCGCCTCACACGACACATGTTGTCTTTGTGGTACACGGGATTGGGCAGAAGATGGACCAGGGACGCATCATTAAAAACACAGCAATGTGAGTTTGTGACAAAGTCACTTGATTTAGAACAAATTTAAAAGGCTTTGTTTGCTTTTTCCGTTTTTAATTCAGTAGATTCTAAAACTGAGCTAGTTCCTGTTGCATAAGAGCTTCCTTTTTAATTTTAGTCATTTTTTTTAAATATAGATCCAAGGTTTTTTTTATTTAGTTATTTTTTTTCTTGACATTCAGTTTCCCACACCCAATGTGTTCTTCCACAAAACTTCTGCCTTTCCACTTTAGAGTCACAAACACAAATCTTAATGTTCAACTTGTGTTTACATTGGGAGTGGTTTCAGTCATCAAACTGTTGAGCAGGCTGTCATTCCATAAAGCATTTTAATCAATTGCATGTGTGTGTTTATTGTTAATATTAATATATGGCTTATAAAGAAAGACACAGGTCCAGTAATATAGACAAAATAATAATAGGCATATTTAACTACTTTGACAGTAGAGGTGCTGAAAAAAATCGATTCAAGTCTGAATTGGGATTCTTATTTATAAAGATTCTGAATCGATTCCAAGAACTGAAATATTTGGCATGTTACAGGTTTGAGATGCACTTTTTGGATCTTTGTTAGGAGAGTCGGTACTCCGTTTACTTTTGTGGTCCCATAAATTGAGATGATTTATGTTTGAATCTGCTGATAAGAGGGCACTTGAATGTAATTCTTTCCATACTCAGAGATTTGAGATATTCTCATATTTATTTTCTAAGTTGATAAATGAGTACTCAGGATTACTCATGTAACTTGTTTCTGCACATATTTGAAAAGTATTTGACCGTATTACTTTCAAAGCTACTGTTAGGTAACTACAGATGTGTTATATTTTACAAGGTAAGCATAAATAAATGTTGCCTTTTGGTCAAAAGATTGTTTCTGTTTACAGTTTTAGAATCACTTTATTTTACATTGTAAATTTGCATTTTTGGAGCATGACCAGTTTAAAGTCGGATAAAAATGTCCCATAGATTTAACTAACTTGTACAACAAAGCAGTTAATCCTGAGCCGACACTCTTTGTTAATCCTGATTGTAAATCGATTTAAATTGAGAATCGAGAATCGATTCTGAATCGAATCGGCACCCCAAGAATCGGAATCGAATCAAATTGTGAGTTGCTCTAAGATTCACATCCCTACTTGACAGCTTATAATAATTATATTTTATGTTTCTGTTGGGTCAACAAAGGAATAAAACCATGAAAGTTTCCAAGCGTCAAATGAGGAAATTACAACAACTAGGTATTTTATATATTTTCTGATGGATTGCTGTGCAGTAAGTAGCAGCTCATCATGCAGGAGGTGTCTCTGTAACACACAGATCACTGACCCAGCTCAGGCTGAGTAGGCAGGTGAAGTAAACCAAGTCAGGCTGCAGAGTTCATTAAGCCCGTCTCAGATCTTCTGGTGTTACTACGTAGTGAAGAAATAGTTAGAAGTAGTTTTAACTTTGATTAACTCAGAAATATCATCATATCTTTGAGCTCAATCAGGAAGGGATGTCTGTAATGTGTTTACATCAACATTGGATGATGTTGGTGCAACACACAACCCGAATCACTCAACACTCCGAGAATCTCAGTGTGCATTTCTGTAAGTGAACAACCACCTCATCATCCTAACCTGTGTGTGTCTAGTCAAGCTGATCTGCTCAAGCTGAACCGTTTATAGCAGGCAGCAGCGTTGGTCAGTTGTTGCGTGCGTTCTGCATGAGCAGCTAATGAGCGTGGGAAGTGATGTCACTCTTCACGTCTCAGTAGTCGTTTATGTTTAAGAGTGAAAGTGTGCAAACGGACTCTAGTCAGTATGCCAATATTTACCACTTCCTCCCTTGTATGAAGCTTAAACAATGCCCTAATACACGCTCTGTTTATACAGCTTCTACTGTCCTGTCCTCTGTTTGTTTAGGCTGAGGGAGGGGGTCAGGAAGATGGAGGAGAGGCACTTTTCAGAGCACAACGATGAACATGTGGAATTCCTACCAGTGGAGTGGCGCTCTAAACTCACATTGGATGGAGGTTTGTTGGAGTTACAAATGTTTGCAGAACATGCATGGTGTTATCGCTGCTCATGCTGCTTATATAAACAGAAGCTTGCACCAAAGTCTATTCTGTTGATGCTGGTCCGTTTCCTTAGATACCGTCGAAACAATCACGCCAGACAAAGTGAGAGGACTGAGAGACCTTCTCAACAGCAGTGCCATGGACATCATGTACTACAACAGCCCGCTTTATCGAGATGAAGTGAGATTTTATAACTTTCTACAGCTTTAAGACCGTTCTTGTAGCTTCTAGTTCTCTTTAAAGCTGTTCTACTTCTTTTGCCAGATAACCAAGGGCCTTACAGAGGAGCTAAACAGACTCTACTCACTCTTCTGCTCACGGAACCCCGAGTTTGAGGAAAGGGGTGGCGAAGTGTCCATCGTGTCCCACTCCCTCGGCTGTGTCATCACCTATGACATCATGACGGGATGGGATCCCGTACGCTTCTGTCTGCAGGAGCTTTGCGCGGTGGAGGAGGAGCAGGATTTACACTGGACGTCTTACGAGGAAAGACAACTTGTAGACCAGCTGAAGCTCACAAGAAACAGGTGTCTCTTGGAGACTATGTGTAGTTGAGTATCTGAAGGTTTTTTGTTTCTTCTTGTTGAGTGTTTTTGTGTGTGGCAGGTTACGGGAGCTGGAAAATCAACTCGTTAAACTGGAAGCCTCTAAGCCCTCAGCACCCCCAGCTCTCAAATTCAAGGTATACTTGATGTATTTTATGTGAACCACTACAGTAAAACTCAAATAGGAAAATAAAAGGCAACACATATGTAGGATTGACCATGATTATCGTCTTTGTCCTACAGGTGGAAAACTTCTTCTGCATGGGTTCCCCTCTAGCCGTTTTCTTGGCTCTGAGAGGGATTCGGCCGGGTACCAGCTGCCATCAGGACCACATCTTGCCCACTTCCATCTGCAACCGGCTCTTCAATGTCTTCCATCCCACGGACCCTGTGGTCAGTTTATCCTAATCTATTCCATCTGTCACAAACTGAAATGTAAACTCTCTGTTCTGCACTTCCTCTGCTGTGTTTAGGCTTACAGGCTGGAGCCCCTAATTCTCAAACATTATAGCAACGTTGCACCGGTCCAGATACACTGGTGAGCTCTTTAGTCTGAGCACAGCCTTCATTAGAAGGGTATTATTTCAGTATGTACTGAACATGTTTCATTTATCAGGTGCAGTGCCACCAACCCCACACACTATGATGAAATCAGGCCCACGTTCCTCAACCCAGTCAAAGATCCAGCTTCGGACACTGAGAGCATCCCCAGTCCCAGTACGTCTCCAGTCCTCCCTCGCAAACACTACGGGGAGTCCATCACCAGTCTGGGCAAGGCCAGCATACTTGGTAAACTTGTGATGACTTTGTTGTCATTTGGTCAGTGCGCCATTTTCATGCTACAATACTGAGCCGGTGCTGCCATCATGTGGCAGATGGAGGTCTTGTTAACAAAATTAAAACTTTTGTGTTCTTTTTTATAATATTGTCCCACAGGAGCAGCGAGTATAGGAAAGGGGATTGGAGGCATCCTCTTTTCACGCTTTTCCCGATCAAACAGCCAGCCATCAGTGTCTTTGGGACTTGAGGGAGTGGTGAATGCTGAGGAAGAGGAGGAAAAGCGCTCAGAAAGCCAATCATCCTATGGCCTCTCCACCATGACTCGACCCACTTCTCCCACCATAGAGTCGTGTAAGTTTATTCAGCAGCAAGTAACCAAAGATTTAAAACCCAGTCTTAAATGTTGTCGGATCATGAGTGTTGTCCTTTTGCAGTGGAGCTGGAGAGGCGCATCGACTTTGAGCTCCGGGAAGGTCTGGTGGAGAGCCGCTACTGGTCAGCAGTGACTTCCCACACAAGCTACTGGTGCTCACACGACATAGCGCTTTTCTTGTTGACCTTTATTTATAAGCAGAAGTCGACCCCTTCCGCCCCAGCAGACGACACTCAAGAGCCAGACTGAGGCAGCACACGTGTTACAACACACTCCTGAGATGTGTCCTGTAGCGCTGGAGGTCTGTTCCGGACAAGACTCAAAGATAGCTGTGTTTAAAGAACTTCTCAAACACTCCAACAACGACTTCTCTTTTAGTTCTTGATGAACCAGCTATTTGAACGTTTTGAGAATTGTTACTTTAAAAGAAAAATGTAAACTCCTTTGCAAGTTGTCCTTTTTCGTCTCCTCATTTGTGCACATCCATCCACCCCGAGGGCCAGTATGACCACGTACTAAGCATCAACGTGGAAGCAACACCTTCAACCTGTTCATCATGTCTGCTGTTAATCGAGGTTAGCTTAAATCCAGCTGCTCTCATGCACGCACGCACGGGGCCCTGAGAAATGTTTGCCTCAATCAGCTGTAGAGGTTTCAAGCTCCACCTTTTCTCATTTAAGTGAAAAACAAATGCTAGCATAAAAATGCAATGCTGCTTGAAATCAGCTAAAATTTGTAACCAATCATGTTTTTCTCAATGTTTTTTCTCTCTCTCTCTCTCTCTCACACACACACACACACACACACACACACACACACACACACACACACACACACACACACACACACACAATCCCCTAAAGGGCAGAATCCCTTTAATGATGGAATGGCAATATGAGAGAATACTTCATTTTAGTTTCTCCCTTAGATTTGTTTCCAGGCGGATCAAAACCAAATGGCACCAGATGTAGGCATTTCTCATTCTTTATCATTAAATACTTGGCATTGGTTTTTTTCTTAAGTTAAGACCATTTTGGACAAGTGTCATATGCCAGTTACAGCGAAGCCCTCGGTCGAATTCACACCAACGTACGGCAGGATAATCCTGCTGTGGATTACATAGAAACAAACAGATCAGTGCACTTAAATGAGGGCCGGATTATTGTTGTTGTTTTGTATAACTTATTCAATCAAGTCAGTCAAAAGGTTTCACTTAAATCAACCAATCACTCATCCAGCTGAAACCAATGTTTCTTTTTGTTCTTGTACCTTTTTACTGAGGTCTAGATGAAAATAATGCTTCAATATGTATTTTTACTTAAAAAAATATTTTCATAGCAATTTTCAGACTTGGATACAAACCCGAGTCTCGTTGTGGGATTCAAACTTGTGGCCAAATAATGTTTATTTGTCTAGTTTGTGAGGTGCTTTAGTGATGCTGCTGCTTATGAATAGCCCCAGATATATTTAATTGACTGATAGTGATAAAAGTTGATATCTTATTTTTATTGGTTGGTAAAGCATTGCACACCATAATTAATTGTATATTCTTTACCTTTTATTGTGACAGCTTTGCACTTTCCCCCCTTTGATGGAATCGCTTTCTGAGTGTGAAAGATGGGTTTTCCATCCTGCTGTCATCTAGATCATCAGAGTAACACGATCGCTCAAGAGATACGACTCATTCGTTCCAAAAAAGATAGAAATAAGACAATGTGGAGATTATTTTCTTTAAAATTTCTCCAGCGTCTCAGAGCAAATTAATATATATATTAATGTATAAAGAACAAAAATAGCAGCTTTTATTAGTCCCAGTAAAGATTTAGCTGAAAATAGGATTGTTACACGCTTTGCATGGGTTAATGTTGGAACAGTAAAGGTAGTGCAATGTGCCAACACCTCTAGACATCATTACTACAAACCACTCTTTAAAAAAAACTTTGCAAAGAATGAAAACATGAATATGGGTGTCCTCATTATGAGTTACATGCAGCAGATCTGATTAAAACCAGTGTCAAATTAAATTTATCCAGTTAATGATGGGTTAGCTACTGAAGAGCTTAATGCAGTCTGTTGCGGTGTGTGCTGCAGCTCGTGTTTTTCCACCATCAGGTCCACCAGACTGGAATCTGTAGATGTTTACTGTCTATTGTTTGCAAAGGACAATTTACAGAAACCAGGCTGCCTTCAGTTCTGTAACCAGGAGGTGGAACCGAAGCTGGGACAAGCAAGGCTAAGAATTGCACAGAAACTATTTTGGGAAATTGGTTTATATGCATTATTTTGCTGCGCATGCGTTTACATTTGCAGCAACAAGAGGCAGAAAGTCATTTTATTTTAAAAAAAGTAACAACCCACAGTTGCCTCTTCATCACGCAGTTTGGGAAGAGGTGCAGCACTAGGACGAAGCATTGTTCCCATCATCGTGGTCTGCTCATGTTTCATAAACGTCTGTTAACGTTAGCACATTTTTCATCCTGGCAGTTTTTGGATTCAAGCACAGATTTCTGAATGTTTGCTCTGCTTGCTTAGGCAACTGGAAAGCATTCTCGAGAGTTTTGTGGAGCTGTTGTAACTTTGACTAAATGATCGTTTAATGTACAGCTTTTTTTGGACCAGTGACGGTATATTTTTCTTATTAAAGGCGCCATAAACATCAGGGAATCGTCTTCTGTTACGTGTTTGTAGATTTGAAGCTCTTTGTTTTACTCCAGATCGAAGCCATTGTTGACTACAGCTGAGCTCGGATGTTTTGTCACTTTGTAAAATATTCACAAAGTAATAAGGTTACATTTGGTCTGAATCCATCTGTAGCCAGACAAGTGGTTTATTTAAAAAAAAAGATGTGCATTAAATGAAACGTCTAAAATGAAATGATGTTTGTTAGTCCTTAGAGCTGTGCAATAACCCATGCCTGTAATGGCTTCTAACTGCCATCCAGAGCACTGTATTTATTTCCTTTTATTAAAGCATTTTCTTTTGGAATACACCATTATTTCTAAACCTGTCATGTTTTGTGCGACATATTGAATATTAGTTTGTCTGCCGTGTAGCGGGAGGTTTGAATCCCCAAAGGAACATGGCCTCATTGCTTCATTTCCAGACAGTTTGGAGGACAATGATGCATTTGTTCATCTCAGATCAGATTCTTTCCAGTTCGCCCCCTAAAGTCAGTAACAGGCTGAAGGTATCATCATGAATAGAACACTGTAGTCCTTCGCCAGTGATGGCTTCCACGTGAGCTTCTAGACTTTTAATGCAATGTAGCCACTTCTGCCGCAACAGAGTTTACAGATGAGGCGGGCTGGAAAAGCTGAATCATGTCTGATGAACAGGGCGATGCTGTTCTCATTGTGGCCAGAAGGGGCCAGTCAAGCATTGGAAACAAAGAAAAATGACCATCTGTAGACACACTGCCTTATTCTGATTCTAACATTAAATATTGTTCAAATAAATGAATTTGATTGATGTATTTCATCTTTGCCATAAAATCACAGTCTGAAATCCAGATGCAAAATTCACAGAGCCACATCCCCGGTCTCCAAGATGACCAACTCCCTCTCCTGTTTTGCATCTGACTCAAATGTTTACTCTGCAATTAAAACACAGCCTATAAAAGGCAATGGGTAGACCACCAGATACTGACATGGGGGTCTGAGCAGCAGGGAGGGGGTTATAAATCGCTTTGATGCAGACCGTGGTCTGAAGGCCCAGATTCCTTTAGCTGGAGGATTGGAGCTCAGCGAGTTCACTAGGAGACTGAGCCAGAAACTGATGATTCATGGGACGTTAGTGCTGATCACTTGGAGAGCGTGTTGTGGAGTGTGTATTGTGCTGTTGCTTTGGGGCAAGACAGAAGACCGCTGCATTTTTCTTCATTTTCTTCTCCCAGATGTACAATTTGAACACTTTATTGTTGCAAAAAAAAGCTCCATCTTTCATCTGCTGCAGTGATGAGAAAGAAGTAGCTTGCAGATAGCTTATCTTCACTTTCTTGTGATCCCCACAAATTCAGATCTTTTGGCGTGTTTCCAGACTGAATTTTTGTGCACATGAAAAGAAAATATAAAAGTATGTTGAAATGAGATCATTTGTAAGCTGCAATGCCAGAATACGAGGTTTACAGTTTGTTATTGGAAAAGCCTCCTTTAAAAAATGCAAGAATAATCCTTGTATTTGAAAAGTCAGAATGAGCTAAAATCAAAGATAAATGCATAAAAGACTTGGGCAAAACATGTGACTTTAATGGTAAATTGGGCAATTATGTAAAGTATTCTTTTGGAACCAGGCAAATATTATCAACGAATTTTTCTGCTTTTGTGCATACCTGATGTTTTCCTTTAAAGCATCAAGCATCAGTAAAAGAGTTAGCGGTAAAAAAAAAACTATGTGTTTTTTTTTATTTAATGCCCTGTGTTAAACCAATAGTTTTGCTTTTTCCAAAGGGGAAAATAATGATAAAATGTACATATTTTTTTCACTTCACAAAGTTTTGGGGAGTTTTTTTTAAAATAACTTTTAAAGAGCAACTCTGTTCAGTCATTAGCAGTGTTTCACAGTGAGGGAATCACAAGTCCCTGGGTGCTGGTGTGAGGCTCAGAAGCACTATTATTGCCATAAAAGGCAGCTTGAGGTCTTTTCTCCCTACTGCTACTAGCTGTTGAATCTTCTGCTTTAGGGCTACAATTTGTTGAGATTTATGTTTAAAAACATGAAAATCTCCTTTTATATAAACATCAGATAATTTTAATGTTGTGATTCCTGCTGTTAGGACTAAACCTAAATTTTTCATCGAGTAAAAATGTTAAAATTTCTTTTTTATTTAGAAACTGTGCCAAATGAAGGTAATGCAAACTAAACATGCCGTTGTGTTTTGGTATAATTTTGAGGAATTTTTTCGTAAAAGAAGCCTAACCTTTAATTTTTTAATCATTACTTCTCTTTCATTTTTAGATTTATAAATGTTTTTTCACAGGCGTTTTTTTTTTCACCATGAAAGACAAAAGATGATATGAGCATAAATAAATCAATGCTGACTCATTGAGATTTGTCTTCTCTTTTTTTTAACTACCATATCAATGAAAATATAATAAATTTAAAAACTGTTTGGCCAATGGGGGCCTGTGTTGGGAGGGGGCTACCATAGTGGGGGACCCGTGCCGCCTTCCCTCTTGTTGGCACCCCTGTGTAAATCGAAATATTTTTGGCAATATTATTACTTTTTGCGACACTATTTCTACTATTATTGGCTTGTTGAAACGAGGTCCATCTTTACATTTACTGCATATTCTATTGCAAGAATGATAAAAAAAAACTTCATTGTTATTATAGCTATTTATGATACATGACATAAAAAGGGAAAAGCTGCTAAAAGGACCAATGGTCTGTTGTGAAAGCAGCTGGAGTGTGTTGGAGGTGAGAAGGGACCAGTAAGCCGCCAGTGGGCGAGCAGAAACTCCCAGTAAGAAAGGAAAAGTGGGACTGGAAGCAGTGACGTTATCCACTGGAGGGAGGGCTGGACTCCATTAATCCGAAGCCTGCTGGAAAACTGTTTGGGATACTCCACTTCTCCGGCGACTTCTTCGGGATTTATTCCTATTTTTTCCCATATTCATGACTCTCTAGATGAACTGAAGAAGGAAGAGTGGTTCTCCACCGTGTTATTGGCTGCTTTGGTGTGTTTTATCCGTCTTTGTGAAGGTGAGTACCCGTCCTCAAAGCTTTTTTCCCCACTCGCCGCTTTGAAATATCACTCCTGTTTTTTCATTTTCCGACTGCTTTTGTTCCATTTAACTCAAAGTTTCAATCCTCGCGAGCTTTCCACGGATTCTTCTTTTGTTTCTCGACTCTTTCTAGTAAACTCAGGCTGGCAAACCGCTGCACGCAGCCGGGGAGACTTGTTGGAAGGGCTGTGCTTACATAATTAGTCCTCCAGCCTATTTGTAAGAGTGCCTTCACCGTTATTTTTAACAGGTGAAGCAGAGATAACAGCTGCTAAAGGTCCGTGCTGAACTCGTGGGCTGGCTGCCTTTGTTCCGCCGTGTTTATTGACTCCACGGCTGCTTTTAAAGCCAGGCCACTCCACCGTGGAGGCTGGGATGAGACGGTGACAGATTCGGCTACACTGTAACTTTTCACCGGCGGCGACTTGGCGCGTTTTATGTCCACGAAGAAGAACAAGGGACGCCTCCTTTTTTTAATGTTATTCTTTACAGTAAACTTTGCTTAAATTAGCTTTGTCACCTCAGCTGGGTGTTGGAGGAAGTGGGCCACACCAGATCTGTGTGTTTTATCAAAAGTAGTTCCTGAATAAAACCGCTTAGTCATAAATCAGATTTACGTTTACCAATTACATCATTCACATTTAAAGGGACAGTGTGTAAATGGGATCACATAATAGTAAAAATAATAATAAAAACAAGAATTTGTGATATTTTCTTTGTAAGTTTCTCTTTTGTTCCACTAAAGGAAATCTTCATGCTGTTTTCAACAGCTTTTCAATCAGTGATCTAATCAATACCCCACTGATCTATAAATCAGATGCACCTTATTAATATTTTGTCTTATTTCTTCATGTCATAAATTCAACAGGGAATTTAGTCCATATCTCCATAAATCTGCAGATTTGTCAGATGCACACCCTAAAGGTCTGGATTAGATTGAGATCTGGTGACTGTGGAGGCGTTTGGAGTCTATCCATTTTAATGACCTGAGCTTTGTAACATTGGTGCGTCGCCCTTTTGGAAGTAGTTATCAGAAAATGGACCCACTTGATCCTCAAAAGATGGACATGGTGAGCATACTGAGCAACCAGAGACTCTTAAAGTGTTAAAACAAAGTGTCCACCATGCCTTTACGCTACCAGCAGCCTGAGCCACTGATAATAACAAGGCAGAATGGATCCATGATTCATGTTGTTGATGCAAAATTCTGATCCAACCATCTAAACGTTGCAGCTGAAATCCTGACTCATCAGATCTGAAAAGGTTTTCTCGTCTCTTGTGATCTAGTTCTGGTGATCCTGTGAATTGTAGCTTCGGTTTCCTGTTCTTGGCTGACAGAAATGACGCATGATGTGGTCTTCTGCTGCTGAAATCCCATCAGTTTCAAGATTCAGCGTGTTGTGGTTCAGAGACGCTGTTCTGTAGACCTTGGTCAGAACCTGTGGTTATTTGAGCAACGGTCCTTTTTCTACCATCCAGAACCAGTCTGCCTATTCTCCTCTGATGTCAACAGTAAAGTTCATCCACACTGCTGCTCACTCGACTATTCTCTGTAAACAGAGTTGGGATCAGCAGCTTCTGAATTCCTTAGACCCACCCATCTGGTAACCAACAACATAGCCATGTTCAAAGTCAACTAAATCCAATTTCTCCTACATTTTTATACTCTGAAGTTCTGAACATCAAGTCACCTTCACCCTTTTTCAGACCATTCTTCGTAAACCCTAGAGATGGTTGTGACAATCCCAGAAGATCAGCAGTTTCTAAAATACTTAGACCAGCCTGTCTGGCACCAACGACCACCATTAAAATCACCTTTCTTCCATTCTGAAGCTCGGTTTTAACTGCAGCAGATGTCTTCTTGACCATGTCAACATGCCTAAATGCATTGCGTTTCCACCATGTGATTGGCTCATTAGTAATATGTGTTAATGAGCAGTTGGGCAGGTGCACTCAATAAAGTGGCCAGTGATTGTATAGCCTAAAGTAAATGTAATAACGTAGAAAACACATTTTAAACATTTCCTAAAATCTTTCTCCTCCATTCAGACTCATGGAAAGGGTCAGCGTTGTCAAAGGCTGACCATATCCTTTCTTCCCTTTTTGCAGGATGGCACTGGATGGAATCCGGATGCCTGATGGCTGCTATGCTGATGGGACATGGGAGCTGAAGATGCACGTCACCGACCTCAATAGGGACGTGTTTCTGAGAGTCACCGGGGAAATCCACATTGGTGGAGTTATGCTCAAACTTGTGGAGAAGCTAGGTATGCTATTGTTGTATCTTTGATTCGTCCTAATCAGCATGTTGGAACTGAAGCATGTTTGCTGCAAAAACTGACTCCTCTTCGTTAATCAGCCTCATACAAATATGGTGAAGTATAAAGCGACCGTACAGAACTTCCTTTTTGCCACATTCACATGCACAGCTCTGTGGCTGCAGTTGTGTTCCTGACCAATTTGGGCGCAAGTAAGCATAAGAGCGCTCTGTTCCAGCCACTTGAACGCTGCCTTGTCTCGCGGAGTCTGGAGGAAAGGTCATCGGTGGAGGCAGTGCGATTTAGGAGTGACGCTTGTTGTGCGTTGATGGCGCTTGGATGCTCAGAATTCCTGCATTGCTTCAAGGTTTTATTCTCTGCCCATGGTCCCATTTTTAGCTCTCCTGTTGGAGCTCTACATAAATGAGGTCTTTGTTCTCTGTGGTCATCTGCAGCATCTACGCTGGGCGAGTGCAGTGTTCCTTCCATGTGTGGGATGGCTGAACTCCACTCAAGACCTGCCATTATTCATTGTTTGAGTTGCACTTTTGTGTTTTGTAAGATTTCCTGATGAGAAACTGTCCCTATGGTTCAATGTGGGAAACTTTAGGAGTTAAAGGTTCAGCATTTTACCTTGCTTCAAGTCTTTCTGTCTTCCTGCATCAGGGTGCCTTAGGTCCGCCAGTGGTGGTAATGTGGCACGACTGTGTTTTTCCAGGGCAACGGTGACGCAGGGAAGTTCTCGCATTATAATCGGAAGGTTGCAGGTTCGAGCCCCGCTCAGTCTGTCACTGTTGTTGTGTCCTTGGGCAAACATAAGCCACCTTGCTTGCTGGTGGTGTTCGGAGGGACCGGTGGTGCCTGTGTGGTGCCAGGGCAGCTGTGGCTACAGTGTAGCTCATCACCACCAGAGTGTGAATGTGTGTGTAAATTACTGTGTTGTAAAGGGCCTTGGGGGGTTCCAGGGCTCTAGAAGCCTGGTCAGAAACTCTGCATCGCTCCAATTTGACTTCTCAGCTGGTTCTGCTTACAAAGCGAAAATGACTGCCCCTGTTTGGTTGTGGACATTCCACATGTGATGACATCACCATCTGTTGAACAAGGTCTGCAAACGTGCAATGTTCATTCAGAAGTCTGCATTTGAAGTAATCTTGCTATCGAGCTTGGCAGCACTAATGCCATAATATTCTCACCTTGCCCTGCCGCCGTGGCACTTTCAAAAGTAACAGTGGTGGCAGTATTACTCCGATTTGCCACCATGGTGTGTCTTAGTGACTTATGTTGCCACCGCTGGCTACCACTTTTGCCCAATGGCATTAGTTTGGTCCATGTTTGATCTTGTAAAACCAAACAACTTCTACACCACATGGCTCCAACCAAAACTTTCCTACTCACACGCTGTGGTGTTTGTTTCCAACAGTGAAATCGATCGCCGCTGAAACAACTTCTCACTGTGCACACAGTCAGGTTGTTTTCTGAGATATTCGCCGGTACAGCAGGATATGGAAACATTTAGAGTGAAAATAAACACCTGCAGGTACAACCCGGTAAATCACACAGACTCGGGCTGAACGATATTAGGAAAACCTGCGATATGCATTAACAGTGATTAATATTGCAAAGACGATATTACTTGCGGTAAATAAAAACTTAACTCGGGAACAAAAAAATCAAAAACAAAAACAAAAAGACAAAAAAATCATAAAAATTAGAAAAGCAAAAGATGTGAGGAAAAGAAAATGAACAAGAAAAGGTAATCAGTGGATCCTGGGAAAAGCAGAATCAGCAGAAAGAGCAGAACTAAGCTAACTCAGGTGTTTGCTAACCATCAAAATTAAGTGCCGTCCGCCTCGGGGGCGGGCATCTAACATATGAGACCCCACCCAATTGGCCAAATGAGTGAAGCGCTCTATTTGATTTGTTAAAAAAACATCATGCTTCCGTTTGACAGAATGCATTATGCGTAGCAAACATTTGAGCTGACCATTCATCTCAGTATTTATCTGTTCTTTGCAATATGCATGTTGTGCATGCTGATATCGCGACAATGATATATTAGTGATATATTGTGCAGCCCTAACACAGACCTACCCTATTTAGATGTTGTACTGTTACTCCTACTGCTGGTGATTTCTCAGTCAGGGACGCTTTCATTTTGCACAGACCTTAAATTACTCTGAACATTTTAGAGCTCATTTGTGCTTCTGAACTTGTTGAAGACTTGAGTGTCGGGACATTTCTGCTACCTTTGAATTAACGGGTTGCAGTGGATTGTAATCATTAACCTAAATGTTGCAGGGGAGGGAATGCTGATGTGCAGCCACATGTTTCAATTCAATTCAAGTTTATTTATATAGCGCCAAATCACGACAAGAGTCGTCTCAAGGCACTTCACATAATAAACATTCCAATTCACAGTTTATTAAGCCAATCAGAAATAATGTTTCCTATATAAGGAACCCAGCAAATTGCATCAAGTCACTGACAGGATGTTAAACTTCCTAAAACAGTCTCTGTTGGTAAAGTTTTTTTTTAAACAAAAATTAAAGCAAGAATGGAGGATTAGTGCTAGGGATGTGATTCTCAGAGCAACTCACGATTTTATTCAATTCCGATTCTCGGGGTGCCGATTCGATTCAGAATCGGTTCTCGATTCTCAATTTAAATCGATTCACAATCATTATTAACAAAGAGTGTCAGCTCCAGGATTAACTACTTTGTTGTGCAAGTTAGTTAAAGCAATGGGAATTTTTTTATTTTACTTTCAACTGGTTGTGCTAAAAAAATGCTAATTTATAAAGTAAAATAAAGGGATTCTAAAACAGTAAACAGAAACAATCTTTTGACCAAAAGGCAACATTTATTTTTGCTTACCTTGGAAAAAATAACAAATCTTTAGTTACCTAACAGTAGCTTTGAAAGTAATACAATCAAATACTTTTTAAGTATCTGTGGAAACAAGTTTAACATTTGAGTCCTCAACCTGTTTAAAAACAAGTGCCTCAGATTTCTTACAAAGGAAAATGTTTTCTCTCATTTATCAATAACTTCAAATAAACACGAGTAATCCTGAGTACTCACTAATCAACTTAGAAAATAAATATGAGAATATCTCAAGTTTCTGAGTATGGAAAAAAATTACAACTCATCAGCAGATTCAAACATAAATCATCCCAATTTATGGGACCACACAAGTAATCGGAGTACTAACTCTCCTAACAAAGACCAAAAAAACATACAAAAGTGCATCTCAAACCTGTAACATGCCAAACATTTGAGTTCCTGGAATCGATTCTGAACCTTTGTGAATCGATTCTGAATCTTTTTAAATAAGAATCCCGATTCAGACTTGAATTGATTTTTTTTTTCAGCACCTCTACTGAGTGCACCTTCCAAAATGATTAGCCACAAGCTTTTTTGCATAAAACCCTCAAAAAGACAGTGGCAAGGACTTGCAACCCCAAATCAATTTCCCTCTGGGATTAATAAAGTATTTTTGAATTTGAATTGAATTGAATTGAGGTATCACTGGTTTAACTTAAAGTTAAAGTCCCATTAGTTGTCACACACACTGATGTGTGTGAGAAACTTGTTCTCCGCATTTGACCCATCCCCTGGGGGAGCGGTGAGCTGCAGACACAGCCGCGCTCGGGAACCATTTGGTGGTTTAACCCCCCAATCCAACCCCGTAATGCTGAGTGTCAAGCAGGGAGGCATTGGGTCCCATTTTTTCAAAGTCTTTGGTCTGACCCGACCAGGAATCGAACCCTGATCTCCCAGTCTCAGGGCGGACACTCTACCACTAGGCCACTGAGCTGGTGTACACTCATTGCTAAAAAGCTAAATAAACATGGGTATAATCATGAAAATACAACTTCAGTTCACATTGTACTTATTACTTTTTAGCATTTGCATCAATTATAGCAAGGATATTTTTTAATCTTTATATCTGCAGAGAATCTCAAGCCCCAATTGTGGAGTTTAATGACCCACAGGGGTTCTCAACATGGGTACTACTGCTTAAAAATTAATCACAAAGTTCACTAAGGACTACACATGTACCTTCTAAACTAAGATTGAGACTAGCAAGAACAACTCTCCCTAAAGTGAACATGTTTGTACGCTGTCACAACATGATGACATGGCATCGCAGTTTATCTTACAAGTTCTGCAGGTCCACAGTTTCTGATAAGAGTGACTTTCTAAATGTTTCCACTGTTGTGTCATCGATAACTCCACTGCAGATGTCAGCCCGACCACAGTGGAACAATCTTAAACATCCGTAAATCAGATCTATTTCAGTTTAAATGTTGTATGTTTCATAAACCTTTTTTTTTTCTCAAAAGAAAAAGTGAAGTCTGTTTCTCTGCTCTAGGTTTGCCACTTATTGCAACCATTAAAGCTGAAACTCATCTATTGCTGGTCAGTTGCCAAGCAAACGTTGCATGATTGGTGACATTTCTTTGCAGAAGAGCTCTCCATGACGTTTGTTGTCCGTGACCAGTTTCTGTAGCTCCCAGCAATCGGTAACGAAAACCCGCACAGTTGGCTCTGAACATTTTAGTTCAAGTAAAAAATGTATTGTGATTCATTTTAATATAAATTTTAGTACAAGTGGATTTTTATTTACCATGTTTGAATTATATTTTAATCTGGTTCTCGTATGATGCACATAACTCACGACTGATGCACGTGCTAGCACGTGAGCGTGTGTCGTTGTGCTCCTCCCATGAGCTGCAGGCCTCCTGTCCTCACTGCAGGCTCAGATAGTATTTGATAATGGATTAAATAGATAAATGCCAGGAAGGCACTCAGGTATTGATCACACTTGCTTCCATTTTCTTGCAAAACCCCCAGGAGTGCAGTGTTTAACAGCAGCTGATCAAACACCCCATAGTTCCTTGTAATTCTTTCATCCATCCATTGCTTTCCATCACCGATGCATTTCTCGACTTTGTTGTTTACCCAAAGTGCTGCACTCCTCTTTAAAAGATCGCCCCACTTAGCAGGGGAAATGTTGTACGTGCAGCATCTAGCAGGGTTTTATTGGATTTAGAGGATTGGTTCCCAAGTTACATGACTTTTAGGTCTGATAATCTGTGGCGTGCGCTAGGTGTTTTAGCCATTTTGCAAACACTCTGTGGGTCCAAGCTAATGCATGACCACAAATAGCAGATAGCAGCTCAAACCACAGCAAATATCAACTTTCAGGCTGGTTAGGATTTAGCTGGGTCTTGTTGCTCTCTGGGTCAATGATTGATGGTCTCTTGATCTTTCTTGGTCCTACAAAAACAGGTGAAAGTAGAGAGACTAAATGGAGGGTGAAAAAGCAGATTAAGATGTGGAAGTTGAAAGAAGGGAGGTCTGACGTTCCTCTCTTCCTGCTGTCTCTCTATACTGTGACGTTAGCCACGCTGCTAGAATTCCATAAAAGTCTTCGATGAGGCAGGAAATGACTTCCAGAGATTGGCATGTTGCTCTCTGGTGGCTGCCGTCATAGCTGGAGTCTCTGCTTCATCCACCTCCCGCTCGCTCCGTAAACACTCCTTCCTTTCTTGTTTTTACCTTTCTGTTTTGGTTTCCACTTCTGTCTTTTATGGAAATATTTTCACAAGTGTGGAAATTCCAAATATTTAAAATCTCACACCATCAGTAGAAAACACTAAGCTGGAGTGTTTCTGACCTGGGTTCATGGACCAACCATGTCCAGTGTTCCAGAAATAGAACTTGAGCAAACTAATTGGTCTGGTGTGACTCTGCTAGTGCGTGTGATTTTTTTTTTTTTACTGGTGTACGATCGGCCAACGTCACACAACTTTCCTTGCCTGGCAAAAGAAAATTTGTTTAGCATTTTCTGTTTACATCAGAGGTGATATGGTGAATGTGATTCTTACATTTAGCTTTACTACAGCAAATTAAGACGTATTATCCTTGTTTCTTTAAGCATCAGAGACCATTAAAAGGTAAGATGAGAAGAACTGATCAGAACAACTTTTGAAAGTATCCTACTGTGCTCTCAGGCTGTGGGGACCTTTAGGACAGGGCTTAGACGACCAGTTTCATTAGGAAACGGTACCTTTGTAACACAGGATGCTGAACTTCCTCTCCATTAAAAAAAACTGCATTCAATCTTCTGTCTGCCTTGCATTCCCGCCTTCCTGCCTTTCCAGTCTCTCTGGCATTTCTGGTGTACTGAGGGAAAGATCGGTGTGAGAGATTGATCATCATATCTTTCCTCATTATGGAATAGCCATCCAGTTGTCTCCTATCTTTTCTTCCCAGTGCAGCACATGTGAACGGAGTTGATGAGTGGCTCTACAACACACCGTTTAGCTAAGACACAGTTTAGATATATACCTATGTGTAATGAGACGTATTGATCGTGACCGTGAAGCCGATTCAAAGATCTGGCAGTTTGAAGTGAGAAATGGACTGGCAGGCTGTGTGATCATCTTGCTGTTTAATCTCTCTGACAGGAAGTAGTTAGTCTAAGTGGAGGTCCTGCCCAGGCCAGAGCTTTCCTGTTTCGCTTGCAAGATGCTGCTGTGATTGTGCTACTCAGCATTTCAGAATCCTCTTGTAAGCGACGGTTTGTGTGACTGCACATGAATGTACTTATATGGACAGAAAAGTCAACCAATCAAATATTTTAAACTTTTGTTGCAGTAAAGCTAAAACCAGCATACCAGCCAGTCAGATGCCAACCTCAAAACCTTAATTGTAAGTTGACTCATTAATTAGTTATTTAACACAAGTATAATTGCTGGTGGGGGCTCTTTATTGCTTACTGCAGATGAAGCAAAAACTATCATGGACAAATTTGATTGAAACTCATAAATTAAGGATTGGATGTACAGCTAACGAACTTTCAATCATTCAGTTAAAGCAGCCTACCACAGCCAATCAACATTAGCAAAAACAAAAATGGCCGTAATTCCATACAGGGCTTGGCAAGATGCTCAATAATTTGGATAACAAAATATTAGATGAGATCAGATGTAAGCTGTAAGTCTAATTTACTTATTTGCAGTTGATATGATTATTGAGGTCACCAAGAAAATTAGGATTATTCAGTCATTTATATGACTTTTATTTATTTTTTCTAATTACAGAAAATGCTAGTTGTTACCATCCACTTACATTATTTATGCTAAGCTAAAGCTAACTGAATATTGCCAGATCAGAAGACTGGCTGGGCTGATTACGAAAGGCTTCTCACTTATTTAGGATACTTTTCATATTTTTAAATCATTTTCTTGAGCCAGTATTTTTAAAATGACTCTTTGCAGGGTTAATGAAATGCCACCCAGCCCCTATCATTCCCTGTGGCCAGAATATTGCACTTACAACTTCACAGTTGCCGGTCCAGATTGTTGGACTTAAACAAGTTGAGCTTACTTTCCTGGCGCTGCTGTCTCGCTCCGGCGTGATTCCTGCATGTTTTTGATCATGAACACAGTTGATTTGTTTAGAGGAGTGATTCATCACTAAATTAGACACTACGAAAGGCTGGGAGACATTTCTGCTGTTAGATGAAGGTGTTTAGAAGACCAATGCACAGCGAGGAGATACGTTTTGGTTTTGGTTCTACAAACGGACACTAGGGGGTGCTAAAAACAAACCAAAACTCCCCCTTAATCAAATCTCAACATAAGGTAAAATATTTAATTCTGTTACAATATTATTTTAAGCTTTAGCCAACACAGATTATTCTATCCATTAAATCTTGTAGGTGAGGTGAAAGCATGGAACAATTGTTAGCTTAGACCTGTTCTCGCTGTCGAGTTGGTGACTAAGGTTCTAAGCTTTGCCTCATAATAAAAGTCAAATGATTTTCCTTTAATACGTTCTCATTGATTATTTCTAGACCTTTTAGTTTCCTGCTCCTCTTTCGTCCAATAGCAGAGCTTGTTGAGGATGATTGAATTATGCTTGTCATCTAAAACATTCACTAAGACAAACTCTCCTTGAGGAATTTATAGCCAGTTGTTTTTTGTCCCTTTCACCTTCCTGTTGTGCAACCAGCACAGCGGAAGCAAATGTTCGACCTCCACTATTGTTGTTGTAGCACCACAAACCTTTGTGTCAATATGTAAAGTGATCTGGAGGTTTTTGTTTGGCCTCTCCGTTCACATTTCATTCATTTTAAAGCTTCACGCTCTGTATCTTCTCTTTACAAAGCAAGCAGGAGTTTGTTTGCTCAACCAAGGTATTGGTTAATATTGGTGAACAGAGATTGTATAAATAAGTTGTGGAACTTCATCCATCTTTGTCCTACATGGACCTCCTGAGCAGCTCCAAAGTTTTGAGATGTTTTTATTCAGATTTCAGCATCACCCTAGGGTTTCTTGAGCTGTTGCAACATTATCTTGTTACCCAGTTCAAAAGGCATCAGTGGAATGGCTCATCATAGCCCTGCAGGGACGTTTGGCAGGATGTACACAAGGAAAGATGAAATGGATAAATATTGTATATCTGAGTCATAGATCTTAGACCCAGAGTTCCTTTGTAACGTCATTACTCCAGCAGGACTCTGAACACTTGATTGTGTAAAGCTGCGTCAGGGCGGAGGGGAGAGTATCCCCAGGGCTTCGCTGTGTTGGGATTATGACACAAATGCATGTAAACTAGTTGTCTCAGAGGATGCGTCCTATAAAAGCCTGCTGGTCTTTTCTAATGCATCAAAACCAGCACTGATGGGCCCTTCTAACAGCCTAGCTGCTCCTAAATGTCCTGTTTAGATTTCAGATTTACCCAGCTTCAAAGATAAGTGCATACTGGCTTTCAGTGGCCTACAAGCCTGCTCCACTGTCTTTCCCTTTGTACCCAAATCCGCTCGTCTTTTTTCTGTTTACACAATTGTCATTGGATTGCCACCACATTATCTGGGTGTATCAGCCAGACTAACATGTTTACATAAAAAAAAAAAACTTGAGTCTTTTTAGAGCAATACTTCAGTTTTCTGATGTGCAAACACATTGATCTCTTCTTTAGGAACCGAGACTTGAATGTGCCAAAACATTTGCTGGAGTCAGATGGAAGCTTTCTGGATCTGTTTGGATATCAAAAACGATATCTGTGGTAATTTTTTAAACATGTCAATCCATCACTTAGAATTGCAGAGGTTATTTTGTTTAGAACTGATTATGTCATCGTAAAAAAAACTGAAGTTTTGGAAGGAATTTTTGGATGAAGCCTCATATCTTGATGAATTACTTCAGAACAGATCGAGTCTGACCTCAGAGATGCTTTCTAGATTCTGGCTGCCTGAAGCATGTAGCATGGAGCTTACATTGCAGATATTGGTAGCTGCAGTACTGTAATACCATCAATAACACACGAGAATGATCCATGGCTCCTTTTAAACGCTGCGTTTTGCATATTTATTGGCTGTGATTAATGGTGAGTTTGATGGACTGTTGGCTGTGATGTTTTACAACGACGGGCTGAAATCATCTCCTCTACCAATGTTTAAAAGACAGTTTTAATAATATTAGTTACCTGATTGGCAGAAATTCAATAGATCAACAGGTTTGTTGATTAAATGATCACATTTATTCCCATTTATCCAATGAAGGAAAATGAATTCAAAATGTAGTATTTTATTTTATTTTTTTGCAAACTTTAAAGAAAAGGGATTGCACTTAAGTGTACACCCATGTAGATGTAACACATTTCAATAATTCAAGCAGGCAAATTTTACACCTGGTTTACTTTTCAGTCAAATATTCTCAGAAAGGGGAGAAAATGCTCATCAGTTGCCAGATTAGATTTCTACTTCTGGAAAGTTTCTACTAAAGCCTTGAAGCTTTCTGTAGAACCGCTTCATAAAGTTTTCCACAGTGTCATCATCCGTTTTAAGAAAAGCACAAAACTGAAACCACATGTTGTGACCATCCTGCACATTTCTTACCAGCATGTTTTTCTGCATGCTATTTACTCAATATTTTCAGAATTGATTCATTTATTTTGTTCACATTCACTCCACGCATTTTTTAATTTTATCATGTCGAAATGTTTGTATTTGGTAAAAAAACGTTTTAATCCTTGTTTTGTCAAAATGTTTGTTTAGAATACACAAGTTATCATAATCATTTCCTATGAGAGTGTATGCTTGGCATTTTTACATGAGAGAGAGAGAGAGAGAGAGAGAGAGAGAGAGAGAGAGAGAGAGAGAGAGAGAGAGAGAGAGAGAGAGAGAGAGAGAGAGAGAGAGAGAGAGAGAGAGAGAGAGAGAGAGAGAGAGAGAGAGAGAGAGAGAGAGAGAGAGAGAGAGAGAGAGAGAGAGAGAGAGAGAGAGAGAGAGAGAGAGAGAGAGAGAGAGAGAGAGAGAGAGAGAGAGAGAGAGAGAGAGAGAGAGAGAGAGAGAGAGAGAGAGAGAGAGAGAGAGAGAGAGAGAGAGAGAGAGAGAGAGAGAGAGAGAGAGAGAGAGAGAGAGAGAGAGAGAGAGAGAGAGAGAGAGAGAGATTTGCCGATGCCGATATACTGACATGAATGCTTCTAAAATCAGCAATTTTGTATAAAATGAAAACTATTAAAGCTGAATTTACATTATAATGTACACACACCATTCACATTAACACTTCTGAGATGATTACCATCACTGTCACATGACTAAACAACACCCCCCCCTCTCTCTGAAACAGATAAACAAATGGAGACAAGATAGAAAATATATTGGTTGTTAATATCGGCCCGGTTTTATTTATCATACCGATATGTTTAAAAATGACATTCAATACTTTTCATGCTCGGCTGTGAATCTTGGGAACTAATTGTGAGGGAATTTACAAAATACATAGAAACATTTGCCAGAGTTGTTCTCAATTTACCCGCAGGAGTTGCAGAGTTTTGTCCCTCGTGTCACTGCATTTCCTAACATGATTGTAAAAAACATGTCAACATCAAGAGACAAATCTTTCTCAAGAGAGAGCCTAAGTGTCCTTTTCCAGTCGGCTCATGGGTCCCTGGAGGAACGGGGTCAACGGGGCTAAAAGAGCTACTTTGTAACCCGCTTTGCCTTAGGCCGTGATCGCTCATAAGTTGTACTTCAATTTAAACTAAAAGTAACGATGTATGTTTCGACCACGCCACTCATGTACTCTGAGATTTATCAGCTTGTAAAAGTTCTTAATTAATATCACTAGAAATTGGACGTCGACATGTCACAAAAATGACATCACAGAATCTCTTCCGCTCTAGCATAGCTGCTGCTTACCACATGGCGAGATTTATGGTGGTTCTTTCCTCTCGAAGGAGAGATTCAAAGTTTGCTAAATATACAGCCATTTTCCCCTCTGCTTTTCTCCGTGTCTAATTCAATTGCGTCAATTTGGTGATGTGTGTTTGTAGTCATGGACATATTTTCACACAAAACCTAAAATAATGTTTGCCATCCAGTCTCTTTTTTTTTTTTGCATGAAATTTTTTTAGATATCAGCCATGAAAATTGCCCATAAAAATTGTCAGTACATATCAACCATTGGCTGACCAGGTCTCCTACATATCGGCGTCGGTATTGTCAATAGAAAAACAAATATCGGTCGACCTTTAATAAATGTCACAAAATTACATATAAAACGGGAATTAAATGTGAAAAAGCCAGTTTTTACTAAATTGCAGCACAAATATTTTTACACTTGCACAAATAACATGCTATTAATGTAATTGTGTTTGCAGTTTTGACAAAGTGTCATAACTATCAATTCCAGGTTAATATTAGTCCCGGGTAAATTGTGATTCCAGCTAACAATTTAAAATGTACAGTTGTGTCACAATTACTGTCCAGCAGAGATCTAGTTTCTTTTGCCCTTTACTCCACAGGTTAGCCGCCCACATCACTAAGCTACCTAAACACATAATGTGTACTTCAGGTTGTGTGTCAACTAAACATTGGATTTTTCCTGAGTTACTTGTAAGATGATGGTCTTGGATGGATCCTAATTTTTTCCCTCTTGTGTAAGAAACCGGACAGCAGTAGCTCAGGAGGCAGAGCGGGTTGCCCAGTAATCAAGAGGTTGCAGTTTCGATCCCAGCTCTGACCAGAGAATGCTGCTGTTGTGTCCTTGGGCAAGACACTCAACCTGCCTTCCCTGCTGGTGGTGGTTGGAGGGACCGGTGATGCCAGTGTTCGGCAGCCTCGCCCCTGTCAGTGCGCCCCAGGGCAGCTGTAGCTAAATCGTAGCTCATCCCCACCATTGTGTGAATGTGTGTGTGAATGGGTGAATGACGGCGTTGTGAGGCACCTTGGGGGGTTGTAGAAACCTAAGAAGGCGCTATACAAATACAGGCTATTTACCATTATAGGAGCGAGTGATTTCAGATCCAGTCTCAACTAGGGGTGGTGACTATTTAGTGTATTTGACTCAAGGTCACACTACTGTTCTGTTCACTGAATAGCTTCAGCAGGAGCGGTGCCTCCCTGTCTTGTGTCGTGCCACACAGATACTGTCATCACATTTCTGCTGAACCTGTTGTAAACAAGTCGAGTGTATTCTTGATAAGACACAGCATCGGCTTCAAAGTGCCTAAATGTGATTTCCAGCATCTCTAATTAAAGGGCAGTGCTTGCTAAGTCTTTGCTTGTCAATACCAACCTTCACCCAGCCTCAGATGTGGATTATATTTAGAAACGGAAAGGCTTTTGTATAAAGCTGGTGTGTGTATGTGCACGCGCGTGTGTGTGCATGCACGTGTAAGAAACCTTATATCGTATATTCCAATCTTATATCTTTGTTGTGAGTCAAAACAAGCCATCACCTCACATCGCGCCCCCCATGGCGTCAGCCAGGAGTCGCTAAGGAAACGGCATGACCCGTCTCACCCAGCTGTAACATTATCAGCTGATGGCTGAAAATGACAAATCCTCACACTGCGTGAGCTTGGATTTACCATCAGTTAACAGATTGGCCATGATTGCTAATGAAAACAAAGCTAAATGATAATAAAGCAGAAGAAATGTGATGCTCAAGGATGGCAAAACCTCTTGATTCACGAGGCTGTATTTTGCTTTGCTCGTCATCTGGTGGTCACAGCTGTGCACGTTTCAAATAAAATAAATCACTGAGTGCATGATTTTTTTTCTTTATTTCTTTTTATTAATACAGCACACCACATCAGATGGGGAGTCGAACAGTCCATGCACTGATTTATTTCTTTATTAGCCTGGTTTATGAATCATTTTAATATCTTTTCAAAGGTTCTTGCATTTTGTGGTTTTAATCAGTAAATTGATCACAACTCATTCCGTTCTCATCCAGAACGTATTCAGTAGACCAGATAATTGTACTTTTAGAGTAAATATTCAGTTGGAATCCCCACATCTTTAGTTCTTGTAGCATAAACTAAACTATTCATGCTGTAAAATGGTGAGACCATTTCTCGGTTCTCATCTCACTCCCCTCATCTCTCCTTTACCTATCCTTTTTCTCATCCTCTAACCTGCCCCACCCCCCTCACAGACGGGGCTCCATGAATATGGCTGTCTCCTAATGTAAATACAGCAGATAGTCTGCACAGAAGGACAGGGATGTAGGGTGGAGGAGGAGGACGAGGAGGGGACACTTCAGTCTTCTGTATTATCTCAACAAAACCGTTTCAGACTCCGTTCTTTGGTAAACACACTGACATATATCATGTTATAAGTTATAGGAGTAAAAATCTTTTTCATAAAATTTCTGGGTTCTTAAGCTAAAAACAGAAGAAGAATTAGCGGGAGCGGTGGTGGTGAAGGAGGAGCCGTTGGTTTGGCAGAATTTCTGAATTAATTTTGCTCATTAAAGTTGAAACACACAGAGCTAATGTAGTTAATAGATGGACAGGAGGAACACCCAGCTCTCAACAGATGACCCCACCTCCACCACACACACACACTGCTGTATCATTTTGCCATGTTGAGGTCATGAAACGTGGTTTTCCAATTCTGTTTCCCCTTCTGCTTGTCTTTCAATCACCCAGCGCACACACAGAGAGACACACACACAAACCGTGGGCCCACTCTTAATGCACCCAATTACTTAAGCCCCCCATTCCTCTGGCTGCTGCATTACGTCAGGCTTGGCAGCTATATTTTTAGCTGGTTGATGCCATTGGCCCACTCTACCTCTCCGTGTGGATTGAGTTACCACGTTTTTCCTGCAAGAGTCCAATAGAAGCCTCCCTTAGCTGCCTTCATCCAATCACAACACATCGAACCACTGCATAATGACACGGGTAGGGCCCGGAGGGAGGGCCGTGGGCAGCAATAAGGATCCTGAGACTCAGAGACCGAAAGCAGTTTGTTGTTACCAAGACCCGCCAGGTTGTATATCCATATACTGCCACAGACTGTGTTGGGGTAATGTATGCTGAGTATGAAGATATCTCTATAGAACCTAATCTGTGGCGAAGACACGAATGCCAAATGTAAATGCTAACTGCTCCTCGTGGCTCCCAGACGCCAGAAATTACAAGGTTGTTGGAGGGGAAAAAACGAAGCAGAGTTATGAAAATACATTTAGGATTATTTTAAGTTTCCTCTCCTTACTCCCTCTCATTATTTCTTCCTTTAATAGCTGCAGGAGTTACGCTGATGGTAGCAATGAAGTTGTGTTGTGCACAGCTGAGGCATCAGAGGGGAGCAGTGACAGCTTGACCCCATGCTGCTAGAGAAACTTGCACAGGGACTCGGAAAAGCTTGGAATGTTTTCATTCAAGCTCCAAGTGTTTCGCTGTTGGTGTCAACAGGATTATACCCAACAACTGGACAAACAACCAGCAACCCTCGCCAGGATAAGTGGCAGCGCTTTCCCAGTGACATCAGTATTCAGATGCTGATGTCCTCCGGTCCTCTTAGACGTGTGCTCCCCATCTTAAGCATTATCATAATCTCTTCCTCATTGCGGTTTGCTTTGCTCACATCACGGCGGTTCTTGTTTCCTCGGTCTAAGCAGCCACTCTGGTGTTGTACTCAGTCACCCACTAATCCTATTCATTTAGTCCTCACACAAGGTCAGCAGGAGTGTCAATACTGCATATACGTGCCCCCATTCAGTGGAAAGGTCAGGAAAAACAACAGCAAGCACTTGAAAACCGGAGGCTGCTCAGGGTGTTTGGTATCATGGCAACAAGACGCTTAAATGATGAGGGAAACATTTTCTTTCATAAAAAAAGTGAGTGAAGCACATCACAATTGTTGATTTGTGGTGGAAAACCCAAACTAATACTGATGAGTCTGTGGTGCTTTCCTCTAATGTCCTACAGGAGTCGCACCATCTAATGGTCTTAGCTAAAGTAGAAGAGCTTTATGTCTAGTTTATACTTGTCCATCTGTGGAGGTGTGGAGACTCTCAGCACCATTCAAGGGCTGTCCTATTGGACAGACGTAGAGCCCAATTTTTAACAATCTGTCAAACGCACAGCAGAGAGCACATCTGTGATTGGTCGACCCAACAACAGCCCAAGATTATTTCCACCTTAACGACACTTCCTTTAAATTTGCCAAGAGCTCCGTCGCTCTCGATGATTTCTTTCCAACAAAAGGCTTTCTTCCTTGAGTTTAAGCTGATCCAGCTTAATGAAAACTGTCTTTTTGTCGGCCATTGCTCCTTGAGAGGGATT
The DNA here is from genome assembly GCF_043380555.1 of Nothobranchius furzeri. Classification (NCBI taxonomy): domain Eukaryota; kingdom Metazoa; phylum Chordata; class Actinopteri; order Cyprinodontiformes; family Nothobranchiidae; genus Nothobranchius; species Nothobranchius furzeri. The sequence continues at coordinate 25,653,523 of NC_091758.1, forward strand.
TGCATTTACAAGCTGAAGTGAATAAACTTTTGACGTCCAGAGACATCAGAGCAATGGTAGACAGACCCACTAGAAAACGTCTATGCCCCCAGCTCTGCCCCACAGAAAATTGCTTTGCAACACTGACATACCAACAGAGAAATATAGACGGAAAACATCTCCATCAGTCACTTGCTGACAGAGAAGTATTAAGTAGGCTTTAGCCTGGCAAGCCATCCTATACACGTAAATATATAGTCTGTTCACGACCCATAGATGGAGCTTGGTCATGGGGCGGAATCTATGGTTGTCTTTCAAACAGTCTCTGCATTCAGTTGGACAGTGCTAGGACCAATCAGAGCAGCAAACAAGTGACATATTCATTTCCATGGAAATCAGCCATACCCCATTGAATAAAAGGCAGTAAATTCATCCTTTTTCAAAATAAATGGCATTAGTACTTAAATCTGCTAATGTCTCAAAGAAAAAAACAAGTCTAAGTAGTCCACAGTTTAAGCCAAAAGGATTTCAAATGACCATTCTTGAACTGACGCCATCTTTGTAGATTTTTCTCAGTTTCAGCATTGGCGCTTTGGCCGCCTCTCATCTCTCTACAAACATAGAGCTAGGGATGTCCCGGTACATTTTCACTTCCGATACGATATCAATATTGCAGTCTTCAGTATTGACCGATACCGATGTCAGTCCAATACAATGTCAGCACAAATCATACATTCTTTTACCAATTTCGTGGCGTGTAATGTATGAAAGGCTTGATCAAGTGATTTTACTCGGAAACACAAGCCAGCAACAGTAGTTATGCGAAAAATGACCAATGTTTTGTTAACCATTGGTTGCGTACATGTGAACCTGAAGAATGACTAATACCTAAAAAGCCACAGAAAAATAATATAATTAAATTAATAAACTAAGATATTTCTTTTTAAAGTGCAAAATACAAATTCAAGGTCACTTACTTTTACTGTCATCAAATGGTAGGAACAGCTGAGGGCAGGGACATAAGAAAACAAACAATATTGTTTACTGACCAACTGCTACAAGTTGAGTGTCCATATGGTCGATATCAGACCTATTTTTGATATCAATATTAGAACAGGACATTAAGCACTGTGATTGGCCTGACCTAAAATTGATAGATCTGCTGAGGCTACGTGGCCCGACCGACCTGCAGAGCTAGTTCTTTAGCTACTGCTATGGTTTGTCTAGCTTCCTAGGCTAAAGGTGAGCATATTTAATAAAGGATGGATGACAAAACACTTGTCTGTCTGGAGAACCGAGACTCAGCAGAAGGACTCAATCCAGGAAGTTAGGTGGGCAGAGAAAATGAGACACCACCATGTAAAGTCCATTTTTAGACTTGAGTAATGAGGACGTCTCAGAACTAGTATTACTGAATAAGAGCTACAAGTATGTTTGCTCCATTCTTTCTCCATTTTTACAATGAATCTAAATCCAAGGTATGGTGACCTTTTTGAATTTGATTCTTTAGCTATTTCTATAAACATTTGACCAATATTAATTTGATACAGTCCATTTTAAATGATCTAGAACCTATACTGAAAGGTTAGTAAACAGCTGCTTAATTTTTACTTTCCACTTTGAAGTTCAGACCCAACAACAACCCACGAATGTGCTGCTTTAACAGAAACCAGGTGATCTGCAAAACAGATGCTTTGCTTTCCCTCAAATCCCTGCGGACTTCACCACGGCCTTGAAGTCAGACACATACACCATGAGGCCGCTGGTCTGTCTCCATTGTGTGTCAAGGTCCTACAGAGCTAAAGCCTGGAAGCTACATGGGGTTTTGGGTGCCTGGTGTTGCTTAAAAGGGTCACAGAGTGACTTTGAAACAAAGAGGGAGCTACGAACCTGATATTCCCTCTGTGTCACTCAAACAGCCACGTCTTTCACTCCGACTTCTCCCGTCCAGCTCAGTTTGACTTCACCACTCCTTTTCAAAATGTTATAGGGAATCCCTTGCTCTGTTTTCCCTCCAAATGTGATTACTGCCCCAGAAGGGACATGTTTAATGATTGTTGATCACTATAGTGTGAAGTAGTGATGCACGGGTTAGTTTTTTTTTTTTCAGATTTGATAACGTCTGACCCGCACCAAACCGCCCCGCATCACCAGGTCTATTTTTACAACCCGCTCCGCCCCGACCTGCCACATTAAAAACGCGTTATTGATTGATTGCGCTTTTATTCAGACAAAGGTGCGATAAACAGTCCCCCAAATTGGCACTGGAAAATGGTAGTAACGTTTACATTTTTAAAGGCTAAAATAAAATAAAAAATAGGCAGATAAAGAAAGTTTAAAATTAAATTAAATAAGGGTTATTTTTGTTTGTTACCCTACTATAAACCAATACAAAAACGGCACCTAGAGCCCCTGCTTGGGCAAACAAAGTAGTAAAACATTTTACAACTTTTATCAAACATTTTGAAAGCAAACAAACACATTACCTGTTATGTCCTTGTTTTGTCCAGCCAATGCTGCTGTTGTTGTCTGCGCTGATTACCTCGCTGAATCTTTCCCAAACACGCGATTTAGCAGTTTGTCCCTCCTTTCTTTTAAGAATGTAAACTCCCGAACAAATTTTATCCATATCGTCCTCCATCGTTGATGTGGCTGCCTGCCACCTGCTTGGAGCTTAGGCGCACTTCACTTGCGCTTTCTGTACGTCATGGGTTCAAAGGTTATCTGTGCGTAGTTATGTTTTAAAACGTGACCGTGTTTAAATAACTGTCTTAAATATTGTGTTTTACAAAATTAGACATTGATTAATGTCTTTATCATCAGTGTGCAATTTATATATAATATATATATTTCATGAACCCGCCCCAAACCGCACCACACTGAAGTAAAAATGTATTGACCCGATCCAGGGGTAACCCGCGGATACCGCGGGTTAGAAGTCGAGACGCGCATCACTAGTGTGAAGAATATTGACTTAATGTTTTCAGATTTGCAAGGACACAGTTTCTAACCTTAATATTTTGTTTTCTTCTATACATTAGATGTGAAGAAGGACTGGTCAGACCACGCGCTGTGGTGGGAAAAGAAGAAGACATGGCTGCTGAAAACCCACTGGACGTTGGACAAGTATGGCATCCAGGCTGATGCCAGGCTGCTCTTCACGCCGCAACACAAACTGCTGCGCCTCCAGCTGCCCAACATCAAACACATGATGGTCAAAGTGAACTTCTCAGACCGGGTCTTCAAGGCCGTGTCGGACATCTGCAAAACTTTCAGTGAGTAGATTTCACCGGGTAGTGGGGAGTGTGAGATGAGGCATTTATGACTGGGAGCTGTGTGAATTTGGGTTTTTAGACATACCAGGAGTAAACACACCCTGCTGTATTCAAAACTTTCCTCCTGTTTTTAGAAGATCTGCATGAAACTTTGACAATCACTAGTTTTTTATTCAGCCGTTTGTTTTTAATAAACACTCTCAGCTATGCACGCTTCAGCATGGTGGACTAGTCTGAAGTCACGTCCTTGGACTGTCTCCCTGATGTTTAGTAAACAGAGATTATTGATCTCTCTGAGGCTTAAAATGTGGTTTTATTTTGTTCACTGTCTTACCTGCTGCCTCCTTTTACGACACTCCCCACACACACACACCCACACACACACACACACACACACCAAGTGCCCCCCACATGTAGTTAAGAACTGGATCTAACAGTCTCGCCCACAGTGGGTGGGTGTCTCATATCACTGGCTCCACACTGTCCTGTAAAAGAGTCAGAGGTCACATTCTGGACCCCATCAGGCCAACTCCCACTCTCCTGCAGCAGACCTCACCCTATGTCACTGCTATATAGCCACACACACACACACACACACACACGCACGCACGCACACAAACCATGAGATGGGGTCGCAGCACACCTGTTGTGTCTTTGTCCCAGGACTGTTTTCCGTCCATCAGCTCTCGTCTGTTTGTTAGCATTTAAAAGTAGCTGTTCTGTGAAATGAAATAAAAATGAAATATTTCTGAGTGTTTTAATACACAAGGAGTTTGTTTTGGAAAGGCTGGAAAATTTGGGAGGAACTGGACAGGAGTGTTCCTCACAAATGGGTCGGCTTCTGTAATGAAATTCCTCCAGCTTCAGGCAAAAGGAGGAAAAAAATCAGGAAGAGTTGCTTTTAGCTGACTTGACGTGTCAGCGTGTTTGTTTTTACTTAACTTTATTGCTCATTAGTTGGAGACGGTTCTGTGCTGCAGCTTTATGACAGCTGACTTGGCTTAATTAATAACAGCGGGTCTGGAAGAGTTTGTTTTTTATCTGGGCAACTTTCGGTTTGACTATTTCCTGTGAATATTTTCAACCGGCTGCTTTTTCAGCTCTAGAGAATCAGAGAGGACAGGAAGAGATGAAGCCTGTCCAGACAGCAAAAAAGGGAGGGGCTTTATTTATTTATTTATTTATTTATTTATTTATTTATTTATTTATTGTCTTCTAATGTGAAAAGTTCTAGAAGAGAACTTTTATAGGATTTGTTTGTGTGTCATGCCTGGCCACACAGAAGCTATTTCCTGTAATAAATATGTCAGGCTTTTCTCTACAGTTCAGTTTTCTCATTTTTTTTTAATGTTGTCAAAATAAAGTCTTTGTTTTGTAAATCTGATCAAATATCTTTCCAGCTTCCTTTTTGTCAGGATTTTTTCTTATAATCAAATAATGACTTTGAGCATCATGAACTGTTCGGTGGTGAGCGTATAAATAAACGTAACACTCCTAAGTTGGACGTTTAATGTGAACGGCTGTTGAGGACAGCTGTTTTCTGACAGACATCTGGACGGACTGGAACTTGGTAAAAGTTGAAGTACACAAAAATACACAAAAATCACTCACATCCACTACCATTTGTGACCTCTAGCTCTGTTTGGCAGCTCTCACATCCTGTAGTGCACTTTTAACTTAATGGCAAATAAAGTGGATTTTCCAGTTTTAGTTTTAGGATAACTAGCATTTTTTTTAACTGAGTCAAATTAGCCCAAAACCTGTTTGATGTTATGGTGAAAGAAATACGTCGGAAGTGTCCAGATCATGCAGAAGCTTTTGACTTTTCACACGAAGCCAACGCATGGAGTCTGATCTGTTTCTGTCAACCACTTCAGGGTAGCAAGAGTCAGGTTTTACAGCTTGATTATAACAGATACAGTTGCGTTTTAAGGAACATACAGAAGGCAGAAAGTTTTAGATTACAGTAAATCGGTGAAACAGCAGAAAAAGAAAATAACCTGGAAGGAAAGCTAACTGAATTTTACAGCCTGTGCTGGAGTTGGGTATTGTAGTTTTTCTGGAGGAACTCTTTGATAAGCCAGTTAGTGTGAGCTGTAGGTTTATTGTTTTGGTTCGGCTGATTAATGGTCCATTAGCCTGTGGTCTGATTACTTGGTCTGACTGCTGGGGGTGTTGCCATAACAGAGGCACTGTGATTGTGTCTAAACACTAACTCTTAAATACAAGAGAATGAAATATTGCATAGTGGCATCTTTTTCTTTCTGGGTAATGAAACTAATCCATGATAATCCTGCTTTCTCGTCCTTATTTGACTCAGCTGGAGAAATTTAATCACTATTATTTTTATACCCTTTATGATAGTACCATTATACTTATTGTGTAAATCTTCAGAATGAATATTTGAATACATTTCAGTGAGCATAAAAGGGAAAAACCAGTGATGTCACTTTTGTCCATTTAGGGTCTCCAGCTGTGTGTACGGTAAATTTGAACATAGTAAAAAATAGTCTCTGATGGTGTTTGGGATTTCTTGTGGCTGGGATTACTCACTAAAGTGAATCATCTATTCCAAGGAGTAGATCTGTTAGCCCAGCTGGCTTCCAGTCACCGCTCCTCTGGCCACCAGCCTGGCTTCTGCCAGAGATGTCTGGAGGATGGGGGGTGATCTTACTATCCAGGTGTAGTTTCTGCTAAAGGAAACCCTCCAAGCTGTTCTTGGTACACTCTCCATCACTCTTCTGTAGAAGAAATAATTCCTCAAAGTTCATTCTTTCATAAACACAATAAAGTGAATTTAAACAGCGGACTGCATAAATGAAAATGATCCCTCTTTGCAAGTCTGGTTAAAGGCACAGTGTATGATATTTTTACCAGTTTACCATCAAATCCTGTGTTTCCAGTTCACAAACTTATACTTTTTCACTAATATTTCTCACCAACATCAATTCCAAACATTCCTCTCAATTTGAAATTATAATTTTTTTTATACATAAACTGTGGTCGATGCTCCATGGTCATCCACCATCTTAAAATACAGTAGCTGTTTAGGGACATGCGAGCTCCACGTTAGGCGTTTGGACTATGACTGTAACCTGAAAGAACCAGCAGAGGGCAGCAGTGCGCCCTGGAAGCATGAAGTCTGCTAATTCAACTAAGAAATAGAAAAGAATAGCTACGCCATAGCTGTACTTGTTAGTTTGAATAATAAACAATTAAATCAAAAGACATACAATGTGTCAGTTCGTCATCATGTCCAGCACACGAAAGCCGCATGTGTTCAGACCCCCGCCCTCTATTATCTGGACGCCAGCCTCCAATTAGTGTCTCTGACTCCCAAACTCACCTCAAGTTGTTCATTCGTCTTTTCCTAGTACCAGAACTCCCGACCCGTTCCCAACGTGTCCTTTTCAAAGTCGTGCTACTCAAGTCTCCTCTCTTCCCGCAGCCTGCCGTCTGGCCCAACACGCTACAGCACTCGTCTGCTAGCCAGTGGCTAAATCAGCGGTGTTTACTTTATCTCCACAACACTTTACTAACAGCGATTTAGTTCTCCACGTGTTAATGAAATGCTCTGACACAGAGGACTTCTCAAACGTTACCTTTAGACTTGGGTCTCCTTTTGCTGGTAATCTGTGGTAGTTTACACGCAGCACACACAGCGTCTCCCCCGGCCTTAGCCGTGACCAACTAGTAGCTCGTAACACCCATCTCCACCATGCCAGCCGTGAGCCACGATTAGCTGGTGGCTAAGCCAGCATTGTTTATTTGATCTTCCCAGCGTGTCCCCGGCTCACCCACCCTCCTTCACCAAATGTGGTTAACGATCAGCCAGTGATCGCTCCAAATCCATATAAGCCGGTAGCGGCAGCCAGTTTGTTTACATCGAGCGCACCATGAGCCACGTGAAACGGGTGTTGTGGGAAATTATGTTCCCCTGAAATATTCTTTTTCCCTTAGGCAGTCAAGAGCAAATATTTCCAAATTCACAGAACTTATTGTCTATTATGAGGACTAAACTACCCCAAATAAAAGATGGTTAAACTGAGTGAGATTACATCCTTTTACATACATTTCAAAAATGATAAATGAGCTTGCTGCAAAAGAGTGAACAAGAGTGTTTTTACTGTATCTTTTTTATTGTTTTTAGGAGGAAATACAGATAAAAAATCACAAGCATAACATTATTACTTAACATTACTTCATTTTCCCTTAAAAATTGATCACAAATGTTGTGAAAATAGCCAGAAGTGCGATCTCCCGACACGGGGGGCCAGAATATTTCGGGGGAACACAATTTCTCACATCTGACCTCCCGGCTGACCTCACCCCTCCTTCGTGTGTGAACTGTGACATCTTCAAGAACAGAACTAGCTTACTTCCTTCAGTCATAATTGTAAATGCTTTTTTAAAGAGGTCGAGGAGCTTGTTTTAAGCTTTGTGTGAGTTAGGCTACACAGGTTGGGAATTGATTATACAATCAAACTCATGAGTGAGCCACCGTAGCTGAAATACTTTCTCTGAACTGCATGGCGCTTTAGAGTCACATTTTTTTCATCATGATTTCAATGGATTTCACACACGGGGCTTTTAAAGGTTGGAGCGGTTCTCTACGAGGAATTAAAACTTATTTGAGCTAAAGGACTCCAAGTGGAAATTGTGATTTATGAGATTTGGAAAAACAAATAATTAGACAAAATTGTCTTTTCAGAGTGATAGTGTAAGATTTTTGTCTCAGACCTATTCTTATCATATGTTAGGGTTATTGATTATTATTTCTGACTTTTCTCTGATTCTGAACACGGGGTATTAAACCCTTCAGGCCCTAGGCCATTTTTCTTTGGGCTGTGGCGCCTCCCAATTGGGGGCCTTTGGAGTTTCATGTCCCAAGTGTCAGTGATTGTTTGCATTGCCCGAGCACAGCTACAGCTACAATCAAAACAGTTGGATTGTAAACAAAGCCATTTTTGGTTTTTGATACAATAAGATAAAATAATAATTGAACTTTATTTTAGAAGAGCTGCCCTGTGTGAAAGTGCTGACAGGATTGAGGTTGTGAGTTCAAATTCTATTTGTTTTATTTATTCCAGGGGTCCTCAACTAAATTTGTTCAAGGTTTTTTTTTCCCAGCAGACACCAGTGAAGCTCAGATGCTCTTCTAAATTAAAGTTCAAGTATCATTGTATCTTAATTTATTACAATTTAAAATGGCCTTGTTTCCCATCTGAGCTGTTTGATGGTGGTTTTAGTTGTGTTTGGAGAATGTGGACAGTTGTAGATGTTTGGGACATGAAACTGTAGAGGCCCCCAGTTGGGGGGTGTTAGGGTTAAACAGGTTAATAAACATTTAAAACAGTTTTAGGCAGTAGTAACGATACATATGTTTAAGAGCTGAGTATCTGATCTTTGCGATCTTTAAATACAACATGAATTCACTGAGAAACAGTTTTTTTACTTGTTACTTCTGAAATCAGATTAGTCACTCTGAGTTTCATATGCAAGCTAAACTTGAAAATAGTCTTCTACACCTGTTCCCTGCATTAGCCACTCAATCACACTGAAAATTAGCATTCATGGACTCACCCATTTTGGCTCGTGACATGGAATGCTGTTATCGATTTAGCATCCAGGAGAGCGCAAAGTACGTATCGACTACTAGAAGCTAACCTTTAGCATTAGCAACTCCACCACGCAGCAGAACTCCTTTAGGCCTGTGTTAATTTTGGAGATAAAACCCCAAAATTGCAAAGCAATTAGAGTCAGTGGTAGTTGCATTGCTGTTAGTCAATCAGAGGTGAACCCACGTTGCCTGCTGGTGGTGGTCGGAGAGACCAGTGGCGCCTGTGCTCTGCAGCCTCGCCTCTGTCAGTGCACCCAAGGGCAGCTGTGGCTACATCGTAGCTCATCACCATCAGTGTGTGAATGTGTGTGTGTGAATGGATGAATGATACACTGTAGTGTAAAGCGCTTTGGAGTCCTTACTCTGAGAGGCGCTATACAAGTGCGGGTCATTTATCATTTATCATTTATATCAGGAAGTAAGACTCCTGCTATCTGAAGCTCACCAGTGCTGTGGCTCACAAACAGAAGCGCCAGAGCTTTTTTTTTCCCACTAGAGACCACTGATATTTTTGAAAAAAAAAAAAAAAAAAAACGTAAACTTGGTTTTTAAAAATAGCCTCTGTTTTTGTTTTCCCTTTTTTGGATTGATAAAAATAAATCTGAGCATCTCCTGCAACACTTGAGACCTTAAACCTCTGCTGATTCACACCTTTTTGTGGCGAACACATTTGGATATAATCGGTTCAAACTGATACCTGTTGTATAAAATTAGTTTGTGTCATGCAGCAGATTTATTTTGTATAAATCCCCAAAGTTTCCATGCTGGAAGAGTTAATCAAAGTGACTTTACAGTGACGAGCGCCATGCTTCTGCGATGCCTCACCCAGACACACAGTCCTGTCCTAGTACTCAGTCTGATACGTACTTCGCCGTACGTGTTGGCCCCCTCTATAGCTCAGTGGGCTAAACCTCTGCAGCACGCCTTCAACTCCCATGGCTGTATAAGGGCACAGGCGCTGTGCTCCAGTGCTACAGCAGAGCGAGACCGAAGGAGGAGGGAGGCCGAGAGAGAGGGCTCGCTCCCATCTGGTAGTTCTTAAAACTCCTGGAATGCGTTTGCTTTAGTTACACAAACCAAACAAGCTCACCAAGTCGAGATGTCCTCTCAACCCTCCTCAACACCTTCAGCAGACCTCTTCAGTCAGTTTGTGAAACTCGTAGAAAAGTCAGAATGGTTTAAAATCCATGAAATGATGAAACGCACGGCTGTTTTCAGGAGGGAAGAAAAATGGAAATATTAGAAATGCTCTGTATCAGTATAATCTTTGATTTATTTGGAAGACGTAAGAATTTCAAAGTGTCCAGATGTGCTTGCTCCTACGTTCTATCCATCTACTCTAATCCTGACGCCTTCTAGCTGCTTTAACCCCCTCCGTCAGAGCTACTGCTGAGTGATGGCTCCCTGGCTCTTAAATTCAAGTGATGGAGAAGCTGGGGGAATACTGTTTTTCTCATTATGTCCACTGCCGTGTCTCACTGTCTGCTCTTTTTGCATTCAGCTGCTTTGTGTACAGAATCTGCTCTTTTTTAATGTTTAACCATCTCTCTTTGGTGATTCTGCCACAGATCACAGCTGAAGTGTGCTGTGCTGTGTGAGGGGAATAGTTGGGGGAGGAATGTTAGGGGATTGAAGTTGTTTCTGTCTTGCTTTAGTTGCAGATTAGTTAAAACAAGATTTTGGGGGTTCTAAGAAAAGGGATTTTCATTTTTCCACCCTCTGTGTGCACAGCTGTCTACAGCCTTTACCCAGAGACCACCTCTATTCATGTGGGTTGACATTGTTGCAAAATATGTTGACTTTGCATCCCAGTTCTTCTGTCTTATATATTTTCGCTCATTGTTTGGTTGCTCTGTGAGAGGTTGGGTGGTTATTTTTAGAACCTGTAGTTGAAACGGTCTGGCTTTCTGACTTTGTGTGCAGAATGTCCTCTAATGGTTAGCTTCTTTTTGGCCGCCTGTCCCACAGATATCCGCCATCCAGAGGAGCTATCTCTACTGCGCAAACCCCGCGATCCTAAGAAGAAAAAGAAAAAGTTGGAGGAGGCGGAAGAGGACGATCTGGAGCTGGAAGGTCCACTATTTACTCCTGGATCAGGTAGACCAAATGGGCATCTGTAAAAGTTTTCTGTAAACAGTTTTTAAATCTGCTCCAGGTTTTTAGGAATCGTGGAGAACACTTTATTTATTTTATTTTTTTTAAATAAAGCAGCAGGTTGATGGGCAGGTTCTGCTGGCTCCCATGGAGAAGCTTTCATCCCTTCCTTGTTTGTCTGCACTTGTGGTTGAGAAACCACTAAGATAACTCCAAATTGCTTCACCCTGCTGCCACTGACCAAATGGGAACGTGTGAGTTTGAGGCCTGCTTGGGAACAACAAACCGTGGCTCCCAATTCTTCTGCAGGGAGTACCAAGAATGGCTGAGATTCCACACATAGCTGGTCTCGCTGCCATTTTAAGCCCAAACCAGGCAACATGAGTGCAGTTATTATGGCTTTGGTCTTTTCTGCAGAGAGTGGAGCAGACACAACCATAAGAGCACTGGGTTAGCACATGCTAACGCTATGGGGCATGGTGAATGGGACTCTTTGTGTGGTTAGAAGCCCTTTTGCTCCTGCTTTATGTGCATCACTCGACAATTTCTACCCTCACATCTGGATGGAAGGTGACCTGTGAACTTGAACTGGAATGTCTGTCCATGTGAATAAAGACGTACCATCATTTATGTGCAGATTCATGGGTGTTTTCTCTAGTTTGGAAATGAAATGAGTGCTTGACAATGTTTTTGAAGAGCATAGCAACATCATGATGATCACACCCAGAGTTGCATCATTACAGAATGTGAGTGTGCTACAGTAGAGGCCCATGTTGTTCCCAGCTGATGAACGCAGAGAAGCAATGTCAGACGAGACGTGCAGAGTCTGCTTACTGTCACCAGGCTTTCTGTGTGTGTGTGTGTGTGTGTGTGTGTGTGTGTGTGTGTGTGTGTGTTTCCTCCCTTCCAGATCACATGCTTCAGTCGGATTGCTCGTGTTCATGTTGTTGGTTATATTTCCGTCCCTTAAGGGGGGACGATGGCCTTTTAGCCCAGGTTTCCTGACCTATCTCACAAGTTTTTCCCCTCCAAAGCATCAATCTCTTTCTAAATGTGGGAAGCTTTATGTCCCATCAGTTCTCATGCTCATGTTAATGGCTCACAGTACTGATGCTGCTAATCTTCAGCTGTTGTTTTTACTCAAACTGAGAGCCGATGTTGCCCGTAAAGCCACTCCAACCCGTCTAACATCTGAACCTCAAGCAGCCAGAACTTTTCATATTTGTGCTGACGTTTAGGGTTGCCAGCTCTTTGTCATTAATGTTGGATGGATGAAACCCTACTAATCATACCAGGGTGATCCCTCTCCACAAAGAGGGTAAACTGAGTCATCCTCTGAGGCTGAGAGCTGGCAGTGCCAGTGGAAAGGCTACAAAGCTTCTCATTTTTGTTCACAAACTTTTTCTCTTCTTCTGTCCTTGAAGAGTTTTTCAGCATCTTGAATCTGACCTACTGTTGTTTCCATTCCACTCCTTCTCTACTTTTTCCTGTCTTTCTCTTTCTTCCTCCTCCTCCTTTTCATCCTATAGCCTCTGAAATAATTTACATCGGACCTGTCAAAGGTAAGCTTCCCTCTTCCCCTGTCCCCTTTTCTTCAGCACTGCTTCCTTATCCTACTCTTTCCTCCCCCACTGCTGGTGTGTTATGGTCACATGACATCCATAACCTTTGGGACTAGCAGCAGAGTCACCTGATGTTGGTGGTCTTATGATAAACTCTTAGGAATTAGCTTAAAGCTCACTTTTCTCAAAGCCTGCTTACTGTGTGTGCTGACAATGGGCAGGATAGCAAATCCCTTTATGGTGTGTGAACTTGTTGCTTCAAGTGTTAAGTGTGCTTTTTTTTTCACAAGTACAAATTGTATTTTTGCTTTAACAGGACATAATAATCGGTATGGTTGAACAGCCTATACAGGAGTTTTGTGTAACAACCAGATCCATTAGAGATGCTTTAGTTTACTGACCGATTCCCCATTATTTACTAATGTTTTAGCATCCAATGGTGGGATAGTTTCCTCTAAAACGGGGATGTCCACACTTTTCAAATGCCAATTTTTTTAAGTAGTATTTATCAAAATGGGTCCAAAATAGACATGCAAGTAAAAATCTAAACATCAAAATGTTAGAGAGTGTCGATCTGTATCAACAACCTACTAGAGGGATAACATGTCCAGGTGCAGCCAAGGTGTTGAACGGATCCGCTTTGGTGGCCTCTGCTGTAATTGATGAAACCATAAATTAAGCTCACAGCAAAATTGTTTAGTTTTAGTGGTTTCTCTTCTCCAGCACACTTGATTCGGTGGTTGAATCACCTGTGCAGCAGCTCATCAGGCTCTGCAGAAGCCTGTTAATCACTTGCTGACTGACATCAGGTGTGTCTACACAGAGTTAAAACTAAAACGTGCTGGACTCCGGCCCTCCAGGCCTGGAATTGAATACCACAGCTAGATCTTTCACATTCCTCCAAAGACCCAGTGAGAGATGGGAGTTCTCTTCTTCACCCAATGACCTCTGCATTAGGAGGCAAGGAAGACCTTGAAGAACCCTACAGGATAACATCCTCCTCAGCATAGACTGGGTGGTCATGGCCGTCACCCTTTTTCTCATGACCTCAGCAAGCAAACACAAACAGATCCACTCGCAGGCACAAACCAAGCCCACTTCCTGACTTTTCAGAAGGGATTTAGAGGTTTAGCCAGTGTTGCTTCTTGACCCTGGCCCCACAGAGGGAGAGACGGGGAGGACGAAGCCGAAAATACTCCACAACCAACAGGAAGTGTAAACAGCCTCCCTTCAGTGGTAATTCTAGTGAAATACCAAAATTGAAAAGACAAAATTAACCCCGAGAAACTTGGGACCTTTTTATTTTACTGTGCGTGCTAGAGTTATAATGAAGATGTAAGTAATGCGTTTTTGCATATTTCTCCTTGTGGGTACATTTTAACGTTTGCTGTGTGTGTGTCTTCCTTCAGGTTTCTTGGCTTTGTAAAAGAGTGACCATGCTTTCATTGTGCACCATCTCCATGCTGATTTACATCCGTCCTGTTTTCAAAAAGGGACATTGATCATTGGCATGATTTTGGCTGGTAGTCACATGGAGTTGTTGACAACTGTCTGATCTGGCTTAAACTGCAACTTGGTGACGTTTTATGAAAGTCTGCTTGATTTGTGAGCTTCAGTGCTTTGTGAAGAATGTGAGAGCATAAATGTAAACGTCTGAATAATGTAGTGTCTGTCCTGTATACACGCAGAGACTAATCCATGGCTATGTTTTTGTTTCTAGGGAGCATCTACTCCAGTCCAGGCTTGTACAGTAAGACCATGACCCCCACTTATGACTCCAGAGACGGCAGCCCTCTGTCACCCACCTCAGCCTGGTTTGGAGACAGTCCTCTGTCTGAGGGCAACCCCAGCATCCTTGCTGTCAGCCAGCCAATTTCCTCCCCAGATGTCCTGGTCAAACTTTACAAGCCTCAGTCCCTTCTGGACAAAGCCAAAATAAATCAGGGGTGAGCTGAGGTTTGGTTAATGGTTTGACCAATAGTCTGTTGTCATAATTTCTTTAAACATATGCACCATCTTTACAGGTGGTTGGACTCATCCAGGTCCCTCATGGAGCAAGATGTAAAAGAGAATGAAGTTCTCCTGCTGAGGTTTAAGTACCACAGTTTCTTTGACCTTAACCCTAAGGTACACCCCCCATATAAAACATCAACATGTCTTTTTCACTAGACACTGTATGATGCTGTGCAACACAGATGTGGCGGAGTCTTTTCCGTTCAGTATGTGGTTTTGTTTATCCACAGTATGATGCCATCCGAGTAAACCAGCTGTATGAACAGGCCAAGTGGGCCATCCTGCTGGAGGAAATTGAGTGCACAGAGGAGGAAATGATGATGTTTGCGGCCCTGCAGGTAGGAATGTGTTCATGCAAGAGCTTTATCTTTTTTATCCATTCAGCATTGTTTGAATTTGAAGCCCTTGGATCTTTTTGCAGTGGACACCAGTTTTCTTAAATGCAGGCTAATGAATTAAATTGGAGCCCAAAGCGAAGCCATTTCGTTGCTAGTTCTGCCGTGACTTTATGCACTGTTATCGTGTGAGTTGATGCAAGGAAATTTCCGCTCTGGACTCCTCTGCATAATAAGAATTACTTCTTTTATTGTGGAATTACAGTCATTCCAAAATATACTAGAATTGTATCAGTTTTAAACAAAAATCTTAACATTTTAAATGATTTTCAAAACATTACAGAGGAAATTCAAAACATTTGAATATCATGCAAATTTCCATTTATTCCTCTAATTTAACGTAAACTGAGAGACCATCTTAAGGCTCGGGAACTCTTTCTAGGTGTTTTGAATTCATTAGTTGATTAGAGTGTGACACTTTGAGTCTAGAATATTGAACCTTTTACAATATTCTTATTGTCTGAGATTTTTAATTTGGGGTTTTTATAAGCTGTAAGCCACAATCATCACAATTATAACAAATAAAGGCATGAAATTTCTGGCTTTGCATGTATTGAGTCTCTCAAATACAGTGGGGCGCGAAAGTTTGGGCAGCGTTGTTAATCTTCATGATTTTCTTTTATGAGTAATTTGTTGAATAAAAAAATGTGTTAAATATATCATATAAAAGACACTTGGTGATATTTGAGAAGTGAAACAAAGTTTAAAGTATTTACAGAAAGTGTGCAATAATTGTTTAAACAAAATTAGGCAGGTGCATACCACAAAAGAGAAATGAACTCAATATTTATTAGATCCTCCTTTTGCAGAAACATCAGCCTCTAAACACATCCTAAAGCTTCCAGTGAGGGTCTGGATTCTGGTTGAAAGTATTCTGGACCATTCGTCTTTACAAAACATCTCTAGTTCATTCAGGTTTAATGGCTTCCTAGCATGAACAGCTCTTTTTAACTCACACCACAGATTTTCTCTGTTATTTAGATCTGGGGACTGAGATGGACATTTCTGAATGTTGTACTTGTTCCTCTGCATGAATGCGTTAGTAGATGTTGAGCTGTGTTTACAGTTGTTGTCTTGTTGAAAGATCCAGCCCTGGCACAGCTTCAGCTTTGTCGCTGATTCCTGGACATTGGTCTCCAGAATCTGCTGATATTGAGTGGAATCCAATGTGTCTCTTAACTTTAACAAGATTCCCAGTCCCTGCACTGGTCACATAGCTCCACATCATGATGGAACCACCACCATGTTTTACTGTAGGTAGCCGGTGTTTTTCTTGGAATGCTGTGTTCTTTTTCCTCCATGAATAACGCCCCTTGTTATGCTCAGATAACTCTGTTTTAGTTCCATCAGTCCACAGCACCTTATTCCAGTTTGAAGCAGACTTGTCCAGATGTACTTTAGCATACCTCAAGTGGCTCTGTGTGTGCTGAGAGAAAAGGCTTCCTCTGCATCACTCTCACATGCAGCATCTCCTTGTGTAAAGTGCAACGAATATTTGAACGTTGCACAGAGACTCCATCTGCAGCAAGATGATGTTGTAGGACTCGGACTGTTCTCACCATTCTTCTCTTCTGTTTATCTGAGATGTTTCTTGGTCTGACACTTTGAGCCTTAACTTGAACTGTGCCAGTGGTCTTCCATTTCCTCAATATGTTCCTAACTGTGGAAACAGACAGCTGAAATCTCTGAGACAGCTTTCTTTGTTCTTCCCCTAAACCATGATGGTGAACAATATTATGGAGGTCAAAGGTCACTGAGCTTGCCAAACCAACTTTGAGTTCCAATAATTAGTTCTAAAGATGCTGGAATCAATAAAATGACAACAATGCCCACATTTATTCACCTGCCTAAGTTTGTTTTAACAATTATTGAACACTTCATGTAAAAACTATACATTTTTTGCACTTCTCAAATATCACTGTGTGTGTCTCGTATGTGATTTATTACGGTTTAAACCGTAACAACTTATGATTTTTACAGGAAAATTATAAAGATTAACAGCGCTTCCTAAATGTTTTCACCCCTCTCTATTAGTTTCAGAATATTAGTTGAATTACTGACATAAATGTACTTTTTGCATGATATTGTAATTTTTTTTAATTTTAAGACATTATTTCAGGGTATTTTGATGCTGTTAATGTGAGATGAAACTTTGAGTAGCCCAAACTAGTTTCAAAGAGCGGATTCTCCTCTGCTGCTTTATTTGACCATGACATGAGGTTGGAACATTTCCCAGGTGCCACTGGGCCAGCAGTTCACCAGTGAAAGGGGAATAGTAGAAATGATTTACAGACATTTCACCTCTTTTCCTTCCTCAAGTTGCTAGTGGTAGACTCGGGTTGGTGCCCCAGCTATTTCTGACCATCATAAACTGGGGGGCCAAGACCTGAGGACGCCACACTGTCCTCACCCCAGGGGTAATTTTAGTGCATCTTGGGCCTCCGTGCTTTTGTCAACACCACCCGCCCCAACAAGAATCCATCTCCTAGACCTACTCACATTCTTCTAAAGCTCTCACACTCTTGAGTTATTACTTGTTTTATTGAAGGGCTTATAGTCAAACCAGATTTAATTATCTGATCGATGCGGATCTGTGGTGTTTTGGCTAGAAGCAGCTCTGTCACTACCCGTCTGTTGGCACGTTGGTAGCTGCTTTTATGTTTCGGCCATGCGGCATGAGTAGCTCTGGGATTTTGACCAAGATTTCACCATTAAGGGATACAACAGTCTAAATAAAGAGCAGTGATCATCTTAATCTGGCATGTGGCTTGTTGGGTGTTGGCTTCCAACCTGGATTTTTAGCTGTGACTGTTCAGATATTAGCTAATCAAGGGTCAAGAACAGCAAGGGACCTTGGAATCACCCACGGAAACGGGAAACAAGCCTCCTAAGGAGCCAGGTTTTAGATTGAAGCAGCAGACAGTTGGAGCGTCAGATGGAGCCCTTTGTCCCACTTCCTGCTAGCCGATGCCTGACATATTCCTCTCAAAGGCCATGGCTCACTCCGAGCAGCTGTTCATTCATCCATTGGTGAGGGGGTGTTGGTGATGAGTTGACATGATAAATACAGTTTGCCGACGAGCCGTATTTAGTTTCTGTGACTCACTGTTGGGTTTTCTGTGATGAATTCTGGTGAATTGATATTTCCATTGTTCCAGGAACGTGTTTCCTGGACCACACTCTTGCACATCCACATTTTATTTGGTGTTAGACTTCAAAGACGTGCAGTAAAAGCATTTCCCCGACCGCAGCGCTCATTACACAGTGGCTTAGCATCACTAATCATGTTGCTGCAACCAGTCATCTTTTTTTTTTCAGTTGGGCATCGTTTTGCCTTGTTGCACAACCTATCTCATCTTCTCCTGTTCTTTAAAGGATATGACTCTGTGCGTCCCGATAATACGTCGTTATGAATTGTCTTTTTGAAAAAAGTTGGAGCATTTTTTGTATTAGCGACACAAAATGTAGCAAACTTTACAAAAGTCTGTAAATGTGCAGAGTTCTCCAACTCAGTGGAGTTAGTTTTGCAACCTTTAGCTACAGATTGGATGTTTCAGTGTGTAATGAACTGCAGGTCCTGGTTTTAAGAAGATTCATTACTTGAAGTCATAAATGTACCAAACTGAACTTTTTTTCCCTTCTCAGTATCACATCAACAAGCTTTCAATCGTGTCTTCTGACAACCACATGAATAACAGCGAGAAGGAGGTGGATGAGGTGGACGCAGCCCTGTCTGACCTGGAGATTACTTTGGAGGGGGGGAAAACGTCCAATTCGCTGGTATGAGAATCCACTATCACTACCTTTTTCGTGCCAGCTGTGAAGGTTTTTTTGCACAGATCTTTTTTGTTAGTTTTCTCTAGAATTGCTTTTTTCTCCCCAGTAATTTAAAGGATCTAAATCTGACAAAGAACTGTGGTTGTAAGAAAGTTAACGTCCCACTTCCAGTAAAGGTTATAGCCAGGTGAGCTCATTGTTTTGGCCATAACTCAGGCTTATACTAACAGTATTTTATTTCCCTTTCCTACTAGGGTGACATCACATCTATTCCTGAGCTAGCAGACTATGTCAAAGTCTTCAAGTAAGTCCACTGTCTGAACTAGCTAATCCCTCTAGACCGTGTGCTTTGTCGCTATTAATCAAGTGAAAATAACTTCTAATGAGCTGATTTAGAGCCCTTATTATAATCTAAGATACCATGAGACTAACAAAGAACCATAAACGTTCTTTCTGCTCTAATGGGACGGTTCTTACCCATTTTGTATCAAATGTCTGCTAAGAATTGTTTTCTGGAAGTGAGGTCTAGCCTGTGACTGCAGTTGGACTAAGCAGATTTTGAATCCTATCCATATTTGGCTCGAAGACTTTCCTGACAGGCTTCTGGCCCCCTGAGTGGCTGTCTCATAAAATATACAGTATAAAGTTTGGGCTGGGGGGGTGATACCGTGGAGCACTTCCTCTTTAATGGCTTTCTACCAAAGTAGCTTC
The DNA here is from genome assembly GCF_043380555.1 of Nothobranchius furzeri. Classification (NCBI taxonomy): domain Eukaryota; kingdom Metazoa; phylum Chordata; class Actinopteri; order Cyprinodontiformes; family Nothobranchiidae; genus Nothobranchius; species Nothobranchius furzeri. The sequence continues at coordinate 25,672,949 of NC_091758.1, forward strand.
TGTCCAATCGACCTCGCTGACTTTGCAGTTCAGAAACTTTGTCTTCTTTTTAGTTTCTTATGACCCCTCACCCCTTCCTGTTCACCACTTATAAAGACAATGCATGCTTTTTTCCCTCTTCTGATGTCTGTCTTTGTCTGATTTGTATCTCTAGACCCAAGAAACTGACTCTGAAGGGTTACAAGCTGTACTGGTGCACGTTCAAGGACATCACAATTTCCTGTTACAAGAGTAAAGAGGAGGCACACGGAACACCTGCTCACCAAATGAATCTGAGAGGTGCTGACATACAAGCACACTAAATATATGATGTCACGGCCACCCTGGAATGTGATGCTCTAACGTTTGTTGATGTAGCTGGTGTGTCTAAAGACTGGTCATGACCTGTTGACCTCTGCTTCCTGTGCACTCTGACTATCCTGTAGGTTGCGAGGTAACGCCAGATGTTAATATCTCGGGTCAGAAATTCAACATCAAGTTGCTAATACCCGTGGCTGATGGCATGAATGAGATTTGGCTTCGGTGTGACACGGTGAGGCTGAACTTGATGCGCCCTTTTCTCCTAATTCCTTTATTTTTACTTTCCTCAAAGCCTTTTTTTAACATTTGATTTTACTTTTCCAGGAGAAACAGTATGCTCACTGGATGGCTGCATGCCGCTTGGCCTCCAAAGGGAAGACCATGGCCGACAGCTCGTACAATCTGGAGGTCCAGAACATTCTCTCCTTCCTCAAGATGCAGCACCTGAACCCCGACCCGCAGTTCATTGAACCAATCACCACTGACATCAACCCAGAGTGTCTGGTATCGCCACGCTACCTTAAGAAGTACAAGAACAAGCAGGTAAACACTTGGGCCGTGTTTTAGTAGAAGTGTTTAAGAAAACCGTTAATAAGAACCTAAGGGGTCTGTGTATTTTATGGGTTGTTTACTTTTCTGATTAGTTAGAGCTTGTGATGTTTCCCAGTCGAGCACCACCTGGCATCAGCAATCTTCCACTGGAATGCAGCCTCTACTCCTCTTTTTTATTCACTTTGTCTATCTTCTCTACCACGCTACTCCACAACAGCGGGGCGTTCTGGGTGAACCACCAACTGGGTGTAATATTTAATCACCACCAACATGGTTTAACACACTAGATTCACTTGCAAACAAGCAGGCTCCCGTGTGTACACAGGAGCAGCTGAGTACACGGCTGCCTTGGCCGTGTTGGTAGGGGACCGACCCGGCTCACTTAAACCAGGATTTGTTGAAATTGTAGTAAAAATGTGGAATGTTGGGCTGGAAGCGTGTCAAGAGACGAATGGTACAGTAAGTGATGACGCAGAAATCGTCTGGACCACAACATGAAGAGTCATCTAAAACATTCACGCAGGAAGGAAAAATTGGAGGCGAAATGGAGGATTTAATGTTTGAGAAGGGATTTACCACGGAAAACCTGGAAAATGGTGTTACTAGTGATGCGTGATGATGTCAGCACTACTGTTATTTGGGTTGTTTGAAGCTTTGACTAAACTATTTGATAAAACGGAAAAGGAACTTGTGATGTTCAGGAACGGGAATGTCGGTCTGGTCCAGCTGCACATGCAACTCAGTCTGATGGATGGTTTCTGCAGACGCAGCATTAATGGTTTACTGTTTGTACAGTGTGTGTCTTTACCCTCAGACTCACTCACACACACACACGTGTGTGTAGAGGGCGTGGTGCATCAGGAAACGAGCATTGCTTGGGAATGCTGCGCGGGAAAACTGTCTGGGAAAAGCCTGTTAATTCTCTCAAGTCTGCTGCAGCCCCTCCCCATCCCCTTGCTTAAACCAGGCTTCCTGTTGCAAGATTTATCCAAGGAGACTTCCGGGCTGTAGCTTCAAGCGGATTCACATCCAGAAATTTTCAGATTACACAAACCGGAATAGTTTCTGATCTAGTTTATGGATTCAGACAAAAGGAAATATTCAGAAGGCTTGAGAACCAACTGTTGAAGCTGTGAAAGGCTTTCCGATTCCATTGCTTGTGCTAGGTGTCGCCCCCATGTGGAGGAGAGGAGTTATAAACTGTTAAAATACTCAAACTCATATTTTGCTCTGAACCTGTTCATTTTTCATTTCTGTAAAGATAATGTCATTCATATCAGTTTGGTTTTCTTTTATGACTAAATGCACGTTACCTCTTAAGCCTGTCCCGTCTCTCTCCTGTATCACAGTTTAGCATCCTGCATTCTTTGATGAGCTCTTCTCCCTCCACAGTGATCTTATGTGTCTTTTCTCTTTGTCCTTGTCCATTTTTCCCCCTCTTTCTCTTTTTGTATGCACCCTACCCAGCCAGGCTATGTCAGAGACTTGGTAAGTGATGTGTCCACTGGGTGCCTTTAAAGTCTTGGTGCATGCTTGTTTCAAGTTGTGTGTGCGTCTGGGTGGTCTTACTGTTAAATAAATAGTGGCTGTTGGAAGTAGCGTAGATGGCAGTGTTAGGGATGCCTTCTGTTTGTCTTCAGCTGATTTTGTTTCCAGAGCGTTCTCGAAAACAAAATAACACCTTTGAGATGAAGTGTGTTTTGGGTGGAATCAATACTATTAAGTGGGTCATTTAACACACTTTACATGCATTTAACTTTAACATCCACTAACTATCAAATCTATTCATCAGTTTGTAGATTGAGTGCTGAATAACATGTTTAGGATTTGTTTTCTAATTTTGAAACTTATTTTAGTCAGTTTTTAAAATTAAAATTATCACACAAAATGTGTGGTTTATATATATATATATTTTTTTTTTGTAAAATTTCGTGTGATGCTTTTTGTTTCAGTGTCAACAGAAACTTCTCGGTAACTGGACTTGCTTTAATTTTAAAGCCATATTTTCAGAAATTTCCATTGAAATAAGCAATAATTAACCATTTTTAAGGTAGCTCTATCATTTGACATTTGATTTATGTATAAAACCAATAAAGGAGAATACTGTGATTTTAGTCAAGTCATTATTTTATAGGCTCATTTACAGATCAAATGTGTGATACTTGTTCATTTAGACATACAATCAGCCATTTTAAGTTTTACTTGCAGGCTCAACGTTAATTCAATTATACATATTTTTTTACAACTGCTTTTTTCTGCATTAGCTGCAGAAAAAAATTGAGGGGAAATACACCCATGTCTTGTTCCTTTATTGTGGTTTATGTCACAGGACAATATTTGCATTTATGGACTCATCCACCTTGGCTTTCCACTGGGGAAGACTGTTGTTGATATAGTGTCCAGGAGAGAACAGAGCACGTTTCTGCTAATAGAGGCTAACTGTTAGCATTAGCAACACCACAACATTTTGGAACTCCTTCAGGCTTGAGTTATTTGTGGGGATGAAATATCAAAATTACAAAGCACAGGGAAACAGTGGAAGAGTTGCATTGCTGTTAGCCAATCAGACGGAAGATATCTGCATATCATTCGTATTAATAAGACTTGTAAGCCTATTGTTTTTCACCCCTACCACTACTCTGGCCGACTTCTACTCCCTGCAACAGAAGCTCAAGAACCATACACCAATGCTAGTAACCAACATACACAGATGCTAGTAACCAACACACACATGCTAGTAACCAACACACACATGCTAGTAACCAACATACACACATGCTAGTAACCAACACACACATGCTAGTAACCAACATACACACATGCTAGTAACCAACATACACACAAATGCTAGTAACCAACATTCACACACATGCTAGTAACCAACATACACACACATGCTAGTAACCAACATACACACACATGCTAGAAACCAACATTCACACACATGCTAGTAACCAACATTCACACACATGCTAGTAACCAACATACACACACATGCTAGTAACCAACATACACACACATGCTAGTAACCAACATACACACACATGCTAGTAACCAACATACACACACATGCTAGTAACCAACATACACACACATGCTAGTAACCAACATACACACACATGCTAGAAACCAACATTCACACACATGCTAGTAACCAACATTCACACACATGCTAGTAACCAACATACACACACATGCTAGTAACCAACATACACACACATGCTAGTAACCAACACACACACACACACATGCTAGTAACCAACATTCACACACATGCTAGTAACCAACATTCACACACATGCTAGTAACCAACATTCACACACATGCTAGTAACCAACATACACACACATGCTAGTAACCAACATACACACACATGCTAGTAACCAACATGCACACAAACAAATACAAATGTTGGTAACTAACAAATACAAATGTTGGTAACTAACAAATACACATGCTAGTAACCAACATACACACATGCTAGTAACCAACATACACACATGCTAGTAACCAACATACACACATGCTAGTAACCAACATACACACATGCTAGTAACCAACATACACACATGCTAGTAACCAACATACACACGCATGCTAGTAACCAACATACACACACATGCTAGTAACCAACATACACACATGCTAGTAACCAACATACACACATGCTAGTAACCAACACACACACACACATGCTAGTAACCAACACACACACACATGCTAGTAACCAACACACACACACATGCTAGTAACCAACACACACACACATGCTAGTAACCAACATACACACATGCTAGTAACCAACATACACACATGCTAGTAACCAACATACACACACATGCTAGTAACCAACATACACACACATGCTAGTAACCAACATACACACACATGCTAGTAACCAACATACACACATGCTAGTAACCAACATACACACTTGTTGGTATCCAACAAATACACATGCTGCATGGTGGTGCAGTGGTTAGCACTGTTGCCTCGCAGCATGAAAGTTGCAGTTCGAAACTCGGCTGCAGCCTTTCTGCGTTGAGTTGCGTGTTTGCATGCGTGGGTTTCCTCCGGGTACTCCGGTTTTCCGCACAGATCACAACATGCCCTATATGTTATAAATTGTAAGTCGCTTTGGATAAAAGCATCTGCCAAATAAATAAACATAAACATGCTAGTAACCAACATACACACATGCTTTGAGAGTTTGCAGGTTGGGGAGTGCAGCTTTGGGTAAACTTGGGAGTACCGGTATTCCTTGTGTATCTTAAGTACTTGATGAATCAATGAATTATTTGATAGAGTACTTGATAACTTAAATATTCAATAGCTGAATTGCTGATATTTGTTGTGTTTAGCTGTGGAATGGGAACTCTAAAATGTCTGTGATTGGTAACTGGTGCTGTATGTCTCCTGATGAGCTGCAGCTTTTCTGAACATTTGGTGTGGGTGGATTTGGGTGTTGGTGATAAAAGACTCGGGGCCAGTGTTGGAAATGACCTAAGATTTGTGTGTGATTGTGTATTTGACAGATTTCCGCCAGGATTCTTGAAGCTCACCAGAACGTTGCCCAAATGAGTCTCATTGAGGCCAAGATGCGCTTCATCCAGGCATGGCAGTCTTTGCCAGAGTTTGGAATCACTCATTTCCTTGCAAAGTACGTTTAAATCCAAACTGACTGTTTCTGAAAATGTCTGCTGCCTTAACGGTGTTTAATTTAGGTTTTGTGGGTTCTGAAGGTTCCAGGGTGGGAAGAAAGAAGAGTTGATCGGAATCACCTACAATCGGTTGATCCGAATGGATGCCCACACTGGAGATGCCATCAAGACCTGGCGCTTCAGCAACATGAAACAGTGGAACGTCAACTGGGAGATCAAGATGGTAGGCGTCTCAAAGAAAGTTGATCGTTTGACACATTTTTATCAAAATATGTCTGACGCGTGGTGCTTCGTGTGGTCAGGTGACTGTGGAATTCGCAGACGAGCCCAGCCTGTCCTTCATCTGTGCAGAAGTGGACTGCAAGGTGGTCCACGAGTTCATTGGCGGTTACATCTTCCTGTCGACACGCGCCAAGGACCAGAACGAGTCGCTAGACGAGGAAATGTTCTATAAGCTGACCAGCGGCTGGGTCTGAGCCAAACTGGGTTGCATCGTTGTCAGGGATTCTGGGCCAGGGTTCTAGGAGGGGAGAAGGGTGGGGGGTGGGATTATTTTATTGTATTCTTTTTGTCTTTGTGTTTAACTGTGCTGAAGAAGCCAGAGCAGCTTGACTGTTGCCATGGCTGACACATTGTTATAGTTTATATATATATATATATTTGCATTAATGCTGATGAGAATATTTGTCACTACTCTTATTTTCTGGTTGGTACAGTGCAGGTGATGTCCTTGAATAACCTCTGCTCTACTTTTTTAAATGGTTGCCGTCAAACTTGCATCCATAACAATCCTGTAGTCAAATGGGCTCGACACACGGGAGGCGACAAACGACCGCGATCAGCGAAATTTGTCGCCGTCGCTTTTATTACCTGACACACGGGAGGCGATCCGCAGCAGCGGCCAGCGGATTTGCCGTCTACGCGTTCTGTTCCATGGCGAAATCGAAACTTCCGTTGTTTTGTTTGGCTGTGTCAGGTTGGAGGGAATTAAGGTTATTTAAGCGGTTCAGAGTTAATAAAGTGGTAGATATGATGTTTCACAAGGTGCTGCTAGAGTTATGTGAAATCTTACTTGTGATTTTACTATATAAAACATAATAATAATCAACTTCTCCTCCATGTTTGCTCGGAGATGTACGGAGCATCCTGTCCGCTCGTTGGTCAGTGAATGAAACCTCCGTTGATTGGTCCTCGTCTGAGCGACAGCGATGAAAAGTTGAAAATGTTTCAACTTTCTGGGATCGTGTCATTGGGTCGCCTGTGCACGACACGTGCACGAGCGCAAAATTTCACACGCACGTTTTTCGCGTTTCGCTTGGTAGGAGGGAGACCCTCGATTATCGCTTTGTCGCGCATGTCTCATTGAAAATGAATGGAGAGGCGATGTCGCCTCCCGTGTGTCGAGCCCAAAACACCAGAGTTAGTCCCAAAGAGTATTTGTCCTCCTCTTGCATCTTCAGTTGGATTCAAAGGTCCTTGGGTCACACATGCGTATCACCACCATCCAACTTTATTCCAGACACGATCAGGTCCATAGTAACAATAAAAGTCAGACAACTACATAAATATAATTTTTTTATGTAGTTGCTTTCATTTATATCTAGTAATTAACCTTAAGCTTAAACAAAGGGGATCTAAAATACCAGTAGTCTTTTGTCGCAGCTCTACGTGTCCATCCTGCCTTACTTATTAGGGTTTAAACTCTCATTTAAGCACTTCCTGTTTATTAATAAGCTCATTTTTGCTTGTTTGTCACAATTTGATTATGTAGCAACTGTTTTTGTATTGAACAGACTGCTGATGGAGAGCTTGTCAGACATTACAGATCAGTGTGCTGGGATAAGTAAGCATCCTGTGGGTTTGATGACCTGCTTCCGTAATCGTCCGCTGCATCTTTAGTCTGTTTATTGCTATTTTATTGACCACAGTTTTAAAGCAACCAGAGACTTGAAACCACAGATGTGCATGTCCACTACACAACAGGACTAAAAACCTTGAAGCACGTCCAACATAAATGCAAATAGTTTCTTGCACCAAATAGTATTATATGTTTATCAGTACACACCAGCGAAAGGTCACAGATTAAAAGAAATGAATATGCAAACTGTAATTTTTTTGTTTTGTCTTCAGTATGAAGGATTGGTAAATGAAGTATTATTTTTTTGTAACTAATGTAAAAAAAAAAAAAACAAGCAAAACAAACATTTTATAGAATTGTACAGTTTTTTTTCTGCTTTTGAGGATTTAGAAGATTTTTTTTTCCCCTTGCAGAAAAAAGGGGGTAAGCCATCTATCGTGTAGTGTTCAGATTATTGTGGTCCTTCTGTATTCTCAAATGAAGATATGTATGAATATATATGAAGGTGACACTCATACTCCAGCTTGGGTTAAGATAAGTTTTTTTTTTAATTGACAGGATTAAGTGCAAACTCGCCTTCATATCCAGTGTTCTCTGTTCTTAATCTTATGCCTAATTGTGTTGGTTTGTTTTTGTCTGGTTCTGATCTACCGTGTACAACTAATGTCCATTTAGCTGTTTTTTTTAAACTGACATTGATTTATGAAGTAATTCTGACTTGTTGAGGTCTTTTTAAAAGTCTTTCAACCAGAAAATTTTGAGTGAGCATTTATTACTTTTCACATGAAGAAGACCCTGGAGTTTGTGACAAAGCCACAAAAACATTAGTGAGAATAATAGTTATAAAATAAATAAGAGGTAAGAAAATAAAAACAACCACATTTTCGTCCTCTGGTTTTGTTTGCCTTCAGTGTCTGGAGCAGCTGTGCATGTCTTGCTGCTTTGTTTTTGACTAAAAATGCATTTATTTTAAAAAAGTAATAAAGTAATTTTTATTTAAATCTGTTGGCTCCGACTTTGATCTGTTTTGTTCAGATAATGGGTAAGTTCCCCATTTATGGATTATTTTTTCTCATCCAACTGAAGGGTTGTTAATGTATGTCCTTTCAAAAAAGCCAAAGAGGGGCATAGTTACTGTTTACAATCTGTGACCCCGCGGGGTTACGGAACCTTCAGCAGCTAACGCTGCAGCGTCGGTATGCTGGCCTGCTAAATGTGGCAGTGTTTTGTAAATCCTAAGCCAGGAAACCGTAGCAACCCAGAAGTTCTTCCTTGTACTCCGAAGCCACGGCAACCTTTTGTTTTACTCCAATATGGGGTGAAGGCTATAGGCTAACAATGAGCTAGCAATGCTAACTGTGAAATAGAAGCAAATATTGAGCTACTTTTTCAATCATCAACAACTCAGTATTACAGTGTAATGTATTTATCTACTTGTCAATTTACTGCAGGTGACTCATCACTTGCCATCTGCACTCTGGTGCTGATCCATAGCAACAGCCATGAAACTCGTGGAACAGTAATGAGAAAGTCATTTGTTTTGAAAATAGATGGCAGTACCCAACTTTGACCACAAGATGTCCGTCTTACTTTAGTCTTATGCTTCTGTCATCCTGGTATCAACGAGTTTGCTTATATGTAGAAATAACAATATGGGTATTTTATTGCACAAAACTTTGCATAATCATGAAAAACAGGTTACTATTCTATTCTTTTTCTAGAAACTCCTTCATTCTTTGCAGGTGTGATGGCCACATCCATGTTCACACAACGGTGAACGTTAGTACACTCTTGCACTTTTATGATTGCAGTTTGTATGTTTATATTTCTTCTTCAACAATGTTTTGCTCTGTATTTTTCTTCTTTTGCAGTTGATTAGTTTCTGGGCAACATGCTTTACTAGTTTGTTGCTTATTTTATACCAGAATATTGCCCTTTACCAAAATATTTTTAGGTTGTTGTGATACAATATTGCATCTGATCTCACCCTCTCACGTTGCACTAGTGCTGCTCCATACCACCACACTCCCACCACCGTGTTTCACTTTCAAATCAAAGCCTTCACTGCAGCGGTTTATACTTGGTCAAAGCAGATGTAAACAGATTTGACCTCAATCTCATTTACGAATAATCAATAGTTATTTTAATTTGCAAAAGAAAATGTATAGATTTGTGCTTTGTGTTTGTTTTTAGATGCATGGATGTCCTCACTCTGCAGACTAGATGTGCAAAACTAGATGTGCAACACTTGCAGTGTGTGGAGGCATCAAACGAAGCCCACTGGTTGGAGGGACTATAAGTAGTTTCATCGCTGCTGGACAGCAGCTGCTCATTTCTGAATTGTTCTCATACTTTCTGTAACTCATTTAATCTATTTTTAATTGCATTTTTCATGAGCTATTAATACTAATATAACCATTAAGTACTGAAGCTTAACTATTTGCTATTCATGTAAAACAAGCCATTATTAGTCCTTGTGTGTTTTAGCACTGCTTAACTCTGTCTGTTCTGCGTGGGTGGGTTGATTTCACCATTAGCGTGGAGTGGGTTTAATTGCCATCAATGTAGTGAGGGTAAATAAGCATCAGATGTGGAGAAAAATATATTTGTTATTTTGCATCAATCTACACCATTGTAAGTTTTTAATTACAAAATATATTAAAATACCATCTTTCAGTTCTTTTTAAAACACAGAAAAGGTTTAATTACCTGCCTGCCCGTAATTAAACCTTTTCTGTGTTTTAAAAAGAACTGAAAGATGGAATTTTACACAGCAAGAACACACCAAAGATATGTTAAAATAGTTTCATTATTTTTGCAGAGAAGGATGCTTTCTAAGTAAAAAAAAAAAAACAATGAGAAACCATAAAAGGTGTAACATTTGTTTGTAATCAAACTGTATACTAAAGGTATGATCAATCATTTTGTTCATGTGCACAAACTACATGTCCCCAGTAGAGGACAGTAGTCTACCATGTGTGTTTTCCTCCACCATGACACTGTGCTGCATTCTAAACTCGACAGAAATCAGAAGGATTCAAGTCCTAGCAGGAAATAAGTGTCACCTTGCAAGCAGCTGGGAGAAGAAGGTCTTAGACGCAGTGATGAACAGGCAACTTCTAAAACCACCTGGTGTCCACGGTGATGCTAGAAAAGGCAGCATTGGCAAAACGGAGAGATATTTTGTCAGTTGTCATTCTTAAAAGATGTTTTCTTTCTTTCTTTTTGACTACTTGGAAGTGTTTTTCTGTGTAAAGTGTGTGATGATTTTACCCTTTGTAGAAGCCTTTCTGAACTACCTTGGTTTGGAGAAACTGTCCTGCAGGATTGATGAGCTAACAGCTAGTACATGAAATGTAGAGGAATGTATTTGCCTAAAGACAGAAGCAAAATACTTGTGTTTGGACCACCTGTTAGGTCATTTATCTTCATTTCTCTCAAAGGACAATGATCAGGAAGCCACTAACTATGGAGAGAAAAAATCTACGCAGAAACATTAAAAAATTTCCCTTTCGTCCGTCTTTTTCTACAGTTCTTTGTATTCTGCAGTTAAGAGAAGATGAGAAGTGAGCAATGACAAAGAATAACAAGATCTCTTGCAGTTGGATCGTATTGCTCTCGCAGTTTAAAGGAAGACATCTCAACGATGAGTCCACCCACCAACCTGAAATCCCTGAGACCTCTGGGGAGGACGCTGGGTGGGTAAAAGCCTTGCTGTAGGAGAAGATAATGGGAGGGTGGGGTTTATAGCAGATCATGAACAACTCATTTGTGCAGCACCTGCATAGATCAGTTGGAAGAAAAGCGCTGCTGGGTTCTCATGAGGTTCACAGACTGTTAATGTCACTCTTAATGTCATGCAGCTCTCTGTCTGGGAAAGTGTTTCTGACATTTACCTCCTCTCCGGCTTGCTGTGAAACGGGAGATAGCATCAGCTTTCACAGAGGATCTTCTGATAAACTGTTCAAATCCTCTCTTGACTCATTCTAGAGCAGTTTGTCTCAATCCTCTGGATCTGTCACTGACTCTGAAGAAGTCAGAGATGAAAAGTTTTGAGGAAAAGACAGAAAATTGTCTTTTTTTTTTTACTGTGAGCTAAACCAGTGTTAAGTTATTAAGCATTAGGGATGGAGGTGGGGTGTTAGTTTAATAAAATCCAAATAAAGCCCTAATTTTAAATAAATATAGACAGAATTGGTGATGAGTTCAAGTCGGCCCACTATTAAAAAAAAGAGTTGGAGTGAGATTTTCTTTATTTTAATTGACATTTCTATGTGTGTGTGTGTGTGTGTGTGTGTGTGTGTGTGTGTGTGTTTGTGTGTGGTGGGGAGTAGTAGCTTCCTGACCCATGATAGGCAAAATCACACAGGAGAACACAGGTATTTTATTTAAAGTGGGAGTCAAGGCATGGGTGGAGACTTATCTCATCCACACTTCCTATTCAACACATTCTCACTCCCAGCGCGTCAAAAACAAACGCCAAAAGTGCCCTTTCATCACTTAAACCCTTTTCAGATAGACATTCTGGAATATGTGTGGACAATTCAGTCCGGTTTTTAACCAGAACTGTGTTTTCAGACACACCACTTTTATACCGGAACTTGTCCTTTCGGCTGCCTTCACACAGCAGGGAAAAGTTCCAGATGTCTGGGGGGGGGGGGATTGGACTTATGTTAAGCATAATTCTGCGTACACGAAGACGCACGAGAGACCTGGGTGATGAAGCTCAATGGTTAAAGGAATCACGGAAGCGGTGTGAAGCGCTCCGTCGTGCGTCTAGATGGTACCGTAGGAGGCGAGCTGCCATGGTTTGCCGCATGCTACAGCAGCGGGCTATCTAGGTGCGCACAGCGTCCCCCGGTCCCCTCCTCCCTGTCCGGAACTCGACCTCACCAGTCTGAGTTTCTGGCTACGCTAATGGTGACTTTTGACAGACTTCTCTGAGCTCCGCAGCCATTACATTTTTCACCTCGCGCACCCCCAGGGGTGCGCGCACCACACTTAGGGAATCCCTGCTCTAGATGGTATTCTTTGTTTTCCATCAAGATTTACAGACAAAACATGAAGGAGTAAAATATACATATACAAAAAAGAGGGAATGGAGAAGGGGAAGAAAGGATGAAGGGTAGTAAAGAAAGGAAGAAAAAACAGAAAGACAGTTAAAGGTTCATTACTGTTGTTTTCTGATGCACATTACTGCTAGCTTCACAAATGTATCCCTGTTGTTAACTAAATGTTTATTGTTAAATAGATAATTTGTTTTGAAATACACTCTAGTCAAGGTCGTGGTTCAGTTTATGGTGGTTTGGCGTCATCATGTGGACAATTAATGACATAGCGGTTATTTTATTATTATTTGTTGTTTTATTTTGCAGTTTACTTGCAAAATCTAAACAATTAAGAGGTAAGAAATTCTTTATTCACAGTTCACCTACTTTATAAGTCTTAATGCATTTTTCTGTGTGTGTGTGTGTGTTTTATTTAGAAATTAACCTTATATCTGACTCCTAAAACAAATTTATCCTTGCAAAAAACCCACAATTCCAGAAATCATCAACAGTAATAAAACAACCCAGTGTGACTTATCTGGAGAGTGTAGACGACAAAAATGAGACAATTCTGAAGAAATACAAACCATAAATGTGAGACAAAGGCCTCAACATAAAAAGAAGTCTGCATCCAAAGAGGTGCAACAATTTTTCATGATGAGACATAAAATAAATTAAAACGTTTGAAAATATAAGACAATTATGATGCATAGCCTACATTAGCAAATGCTGCATGCAGAATCGTTGGGAAACAATAAATAGTGATTATCTTTTTTAAAACAGATGAAAAATGACAAAACAGACTAAATATGGGACACAGGTGCACGCAGACATGCATAAATCAAAAAAGTTGTCACTAAATGAACCCAACTTAGTTCAAAATAAGCTGAAAAATGATCAAAATCACACAGAAACAATCGTTAAAGGACCAAAAACAAGCTCAAATTGTGGAGCAATTATGCCTAAAAGCCACACAATACCCAGCTGGAGGCTGAATGAAACAGTGGCCTTGAATCAGAGTCTTTTCAAAACTGTCAGAGGCCTTTCAAGGACTTCTCTGGTTCTCAAAGACGTCCCACGAATGTAATCTATTATAAAACACACGATTCACTAATTTTGTGTTTGCAAGGCTGAAACTCTGTGGATTTAAACTGAAGTTGAGGCATCATGTTTGCAGGTAATATCATTTTAAAACATTAACCCTGAACTAAATCCAGCATGTGGACTCGAGCTTACACGTCATTTTCAGCAGTAAGAGTCAGCTTTAAGAGCCTGCTTGCTGCAGGCTCAGATGATCTGAATCGTCTCTTAGCTATGGCTGCCAGGGGGAACTCCCCTAATGAAACTCAAGCCTGTTCAGATCTACTCTTTTTCATTGTTGGCAAATGTCACAGATTGCATATTTAGCTTCATCTGTTAGCCAGTAAGTTATTTCAAATGTCAGTAGAGCAAATGTGTTCAGTCAGAAGATCTGCAAATGTTATTTATGGAGGCCAGGTAAAAAAATATTATTTAGGATTTGATCATGGTTCATTTGAAAGTGATTTAACACCATCCTGTGGACCTTAAACCCCATTGCATTAAATTTGATACTGGAAGCCATGTGGGGTAATCTTAAACTGTGAGAACCGTTTTTACCTCTAAATGTTAATTTTTGAGAAATGAAATGAATATTTGACTCCAAAAATAAAGAAAATACTAATTTAAACAGAAAAATTGGGATTTGTTTATAAATAAAACAGAAGAGCTTTAGGTAATAATGACTGACTGGTAACAGTCTGATTATTATATGACCACCTGTAGATGTGTCTGATTTAATAACTTATTAAAACTTTGCTTTAGAAAAATATTCATCATATAATTATTATTTAATTCAATAACTGGAAAATAATCTCAAATGTCTGGCAGCCTGTTAGAGGTGTGCAGAAGAGCATCCAGCTGCAACACTGAGAAATAAAGTAAAAATAAAACCCTGACTTATATTCGGATGGAAACACTGTTTTATGAAAACACAACTTGTGAGTGACCACTTGTAATTTCACAAACACGAAAACTCATCAGTGAACATTTACTAAAGAAGTTCATCCTCATTTTCCATTTTCCTTCTCTGTAGATCTTTTTCTTTCACATTTGTCCAGATGATTCCTCGTGATCATTCATGTAAATGAAAATAAAGATAACTGATGTCAGGTTGAATTGCACCGTGGATCTGGTGGGAGAGTCTGCACCCCTAGCTTTACTGTGAGGTCCGGACCGAACCGGACAGATCCAACATCCGGACACATTCTCACTCCCAGCGCGTCAAAAACAAATGCTTGGTCAGCCACCCTCCACGTCAGACCCGACGCCAAAAGTGCCCTTTTTCGTCACTTATGTGCGAAAAGGGGTTTTTCCTTTTCTGACTGCAGATCCCAATGCAGCGTAAAACTGACGCGATAGGATGTCCGCAGCCAGGGCACCAAACAAGCACATTGTACCTCATCCTAACCTTATCCTCTTGTTATTTAACCTTCCCCTCACCCCTATCCTCCTAACCTCAACCATCTTGCTAGCGAACACGTTAGTGATGTGTCGGTCGCTCTAAAAGCCGGCTCTATGAAGTGAATGGAGGGAGCCGCCTCGTCATTGGTCAGGTTTGGACCGAGGTAACGCGAGGGGGAGGTTTCAGCTACCAAGGTGGAGGTTAAAAGTAGAGGGTTCCCCGTCGCCAGATGGTATGTTCTAACGTTCCCCTTGGGTGGCAAATATGAAAATTCACAGTCAGAATGCATGGGAAACAAATGCTTGATCACTGTGAGAGTAACGTTTTAGCTAGCAAGAGGGTTAAGGTTAGGATAGGGGTGAGGGGAAGGTTAAATAACAAGAGGATAAGGTTAGGGTGAGGTACAATGAGCTTGTTTGGTGCCCTGGCAGCGGACATCCCATCGCGTCAGTTTTATGCTGCATTTGGATCTGCAGTCAGAAAAAGGAAAAACCCCTTTCCGCACATAAGTGACAAAAAACGGCACTTTTGGCGTCAGGGGTCTGACGCGGAGAGTGGCTGACGTTTGTTTTTGACGCACTGGGATGTGTTGTCCTCTTAGGAAACCGCTTCTGATGAGGCGTCACCTGGCAGACCGAGAGAGCGGCACTGAGGCAGGGATAGGGAGCCCAAGTCTCCTCCCTTTCCAGTCGGCTCATGGGTCCCCGGAACAACAACAACAAAAAATGCAAGTTAACGGGGCTAAAAGAGCTTTTTTTCTAATCTGCTTTGCCTTACGCCCTGGATCACATTTACAGTTCAGGTCAGAAGTTTGAACACACCTTCACATTCAATGTGCTTTCTTTATTTTCACGACTATTTACATTGGGAGATTCTCACTGAAGGCATCAAAACTATAAATGAACACATGTGGAGTTTTGTACTTAACCAGAAAAGGTAAATGAATGAAAACATGTTTTATTTTCTTTTTTTTTTAAAGCCACCCTTTGCTCTGACTGCTGCTTTGCACACTCTCGGCGTTCTCTTGATGAGCTTCAAGAGGTAGTTACCTGAAATGGTTTTCCAACCGTCTTGAATGAGTTGACCCTGCGGAGAAAACTCATTTTCTTGTATTGGCAATCTCGTTCTTTTGGTCATCAAAGTTTGCGACCATAGGTGAGGGCAGGAACGTAGATCAAACGGTAAATCGAGAACTATGCCTTCTAGGTCAGCTCTCTCTTCACCATGACAGACCAATACAACGCCTGCATCACTGCAGATGCAGCACCAATCCACCTATCGATCTCGTGCTCCATCTTTCCCTCACTCGTGAACAAGACCCGAGATACTTAAACTCCTCTACTTGGGGCAGGACCTCATCCCTGACCCAGAGAAGGCATTCTACCCTTAGAGGACCACCCTGAGGGAATAGAGCTGGTCCAGTGTTCCACGACCAGGATGAAAACTACATTGCTCCTCCTGAATCTGAGGTTCGACAAGCCCGATGGGCCCTCCTCTCCAGAACCCCTGAATGGACCTTACCAGGGAGGCTCAGGAGTGTGATCCTCTAGTTCAGTAGTTCCCAACCTTTTTCAAAAGGGACCCCGTTTTTTACCAGTCAAATTTTTGACGACCCCCTCCCATTCTCTCTTCCAGTACAAACATTATTAAGAAATGATAAAATTGTTCAAGCACATTTTAATATGCTTTGATTCAATAGATAACAGTAATAGTAGGCTCCAGTACAGAACAAAGTCATTAACAAAACCAAACAGAGCATAATGTGCTTGACAGTTTGTATTACTTTTCTGAACACATTGTTTCTTGTAAACACTGATAAATCAATCATTCCTTTCAATAAACGTTTGACACATAAAAAATACACTGAGCAAAATGTACTTAAATGTGTATCTTACTGTTTATACTAGATTATTTACTGTAAAGGCTGTGATTAATCAACCAGTCCTATCTTTAGTGAACTTTTGACATTTGAAAATAAAACAGTGAGCTGAGCAAAATGTTCTTAAAAGTGTGTTACTTTTTCTGTACTAATTATTTCCTGTCTTAATATCAGTAAACTTTTCACTCATGAAAAAAATGTGAGCAAAATGTAGGCTATTAACAAGTAATAAATGAAGTTTTAACCCCTTAAAGTGGAGAGGTCCTGGCGACCCACTGAGAGGCTTTGGCGCCGTCTTGTGGGGGACTCGGGACCCCCAGGTTAGGAACCACTGCTCTAGTTGGAACATGCCCTGCGGTCCCCTTTACAGGAAAATCATGAAGATTAAAAAAGCTATCCAAACGTTCGCATCCCACTGTATTCTGAGGGATATACTGACAAACATGGAGAGAGGGGAAATTCAAGGCAAGAAATAAAAAGACTTGTTTCAAAACCGTCTCGTCTGGAGTCATAAATAATCTAATGTAGCATTAAGTTTTAAAAACAAATTGATCAAAGCACACTTTTTTATTTGTGTGACGTATTATAACTTTTTAAAGATGTTTATTGCACTTTTGTTGTATGTCCTGTTTTATGAACTTTAAAATATGACAAACACGTTTTTTACGTTATAACTTTTATGATCCTGCAGCGCAATCATAAAATCAGCTGTGCCACATAAACAAACATTACCTACTAAAACTGGCCCAAAATGAAACAGATTTATTATGTTTGCTTTATGTATGCATATTTTTTATGACTGGGGAAGACCATGACACAGAGGATGCAGGTGGGGAAACTGGAACTGAGACTGTGTGTGCAGGAAGGGAAGAATGCAGGACTGTGGCTTAGACTTTGTGCTTTCAGATAAAAACAGCAAAAATCAGAGCAAAAGGATGACACACATTAAAAGAAAGGCCAGGAAAATAAGAAATCAACACTAAAACATGCAGATCTTCATTAAACCCGAGTTGCAAGCCAGAAATACAACGCTCAAATATAGAACATGTAAATAGAAAACAGACCTTTCACATCTGCATGCCATTCTTATTAAGTCTGACAGATCATGGTGGATGAAAACAGATCCAAACACTAACCAGAGTCTTTATTCAAGTCACTGGAGACAATCTGGAGCAGCTAAGCTCATTCAGATTTCTTTTAAAGATGTTTGTCAGTAGTTTCTTGAAGGAGTCATGCACCAGAAGACATCTTTCTAGATACATGTGTTTATGGTAACCTGAAAAACATCTGGCACAGCTGCATCTCTTCCCAGACGTCCATCGCCCTGTCCTTTCGGCTGCGAGTCTCCATCGGGACGTGCCATTAACCGTCTCCTGGCAGACCCTAGCGTTGTCTTCTGAGCTGCTGAGGTCATGCCACATGGTGTTTAATTAAATGAGACAAAACTGAGCCAAGGCTTCATCTCTTTCTGCGGGACTGCACACGAGGAAGTGGAATCAGAGGGAAGTTTGGTTTATCACACGGTACACATTCCAGCTGAATCCCAAGCCGTGTGCTGGGAGAGTCATTTCTACAGTAATTCACTTATTCCCCCAGGGACCTTTTGGCTTTAAGTGCTGTAGCACAAAATTGGGTAATTTGCATCGCCCCACACCCTGAAACCTGTTTTGTTTGACTAAATCTTGTTTTGCAGCAGAGTTAATGCAATTTCAAAGGGCTGTCTGTGTCAACGGATGCATCGGGAGCAAATCGGTGTCAGATTACTTTATTTATTTATTTTTCCATCCACGATGGCACAAGAAGTTGTTTTTGCCTGCGGCTTAAGGTGTTTGCTCACTTATTCAGTTGACAGGGAGATCCTTTAAATGTTATGAGGAAAAGATTCCAAGAATCAACAGTAATGGTGGAGGTGTGTGAGGGTGAGGGGGACTTTATGGGCAGAATAAAGTGAGCTGAAAGAATTAATTAGCAAAAATAGCCAGGTTTATGATTTTACTGTTGATACAAGGGGAAATTGAGCAGTTAGAAAATCAGTCCTCTCGCAGAAAAACTACAAAATGTTTTACAGTCATCTACTTTTAGTAGCTCCCTTGCGACTTCTACTTTAATGTCTATTTCTGTAGCTCGGAGATGCTCCTTGTCCTTCAAACAAAGCACCAGAACCTGCAGTGTTTGTTCTTTCTTACCCAGAGGGGCTCTGATAATCATTTGTCTGAAATTAGCTGCTTTTGATTGTCAGCCTGCAATGACATTAGAATGGATCGCTGGCAATTACATGCAGAGGTCAAAGCAAATTCAGGGCAAAAGGAGGAAAATGGACCCAAAGCTGCAGCAATCAAGGAAAATGTAAACAAAATAATAGAATTGTTCATTTGACTCATGCGTTTGAGATTAGTGGCGGCATTTCTAATCAACTTTTAAAGTGTGACAAAGAAATAAATGAAAAACTGTAAACTCAGAAACTCCTACATGGCGCTCGAGTGCACCAGCTCATGATCGTGACTGATGTGTGCTTAACTTTATTTCATGAATGTCACACACACACACGCACGCGCATGCACGCGCACGCACGATCACTCGCTCGCTCGCACGCACACATGCACTCACACACACACACACGCACGCGCATGCACGCGCACGCACGATCGCTCGCACGCACGCATGCACTCACACACACACACACACACACACACACACACACACACACACACACACACACACACACACACACACACCTGTCATCAAGTTGAGCTGATTAAGATGGATCTAGGTTATGATGTTCACCTGTGTGTGGCTCCATTACTTCTTTTTTCCTGAATGAAGCTCTGAAATATAAACTTGTGGGCAACCCAGAAGACAAGTTTTGATTCACGATGAGTCATAAAATCAGCTGTGCCACATAAACAAAGATTACATAATAAAACTGGCCAATGCTTGCTCATAAAGCCAGTTTCAGCAGTGAATGATCAGACTACCAAGGCTTCCACTTCTGAGTGTTACCCAATCCACAAAGCACCTTCCCTTAAGGCATGGCCTGCAGGTCCCGTGTAGCTATGCCTGCTGGATGCTGTGGATAAGAGCAGAGCAAGTGGTGCAGCGAAGCTGGTGGTGTCCGGCTCAGACTAGAAAACATGTTGCAGTTTCTCTATTCGAGTGAGAGGGTGGGGGGTGCAGATGAGGAAACGTGCAACAGATCAGTCAGGAGGAAGCGGGGGGGGGGGGGGGTCCCATGTCCATGAGACGGCCTAGTGGCCCCAAGCAATTGCCTGCCCTGCCTGCCATCACGAGGGGCTTCTGAGCACAGCTACCAGTAGCTCTCTGGCAAACATCTACACTGCAAAACATCATTTTCATGAAAGTTGATTTAAGACATTTTATCTTATTTTGCTTAAAGCTACTATCCGGGTTGACGACCTTACTCGTGGCCAAGTAAATCTTTGAAATATAAATATATGAATACACAACATAACATGAGCATAATACCTGTAAAACAATGCGTTTTAGCTCTGGTTTTTCAGCTAGAGGAGCGAGAGGGGTTGCTTTTGACCTTAAATACGGAAATGAAAGCAGATCATGATGTGAAACGCTTGTCAGCCACTAGATGGTGCCATTGGATAAAAGAAAATTACTTTAAAACTAACAAATAAATCAAACGTTAGATTATTGTGCTAGATTTAAGAAATCTAAGCTACTTTTGCATACCTTATTAACAGATTTTCATTTACTCAAAGCAAGAAAGTTTCATCATATTTAAGATTTTCTGTACCTTATTTCAAGTTGTTCTGTTTTGCATAATTTTTAAATGTTTGCACTAAAAACTAAATAAGAAAAATCTAAAAAAGACCTTTTTTTTTCTTTTTGCAGTGGACCCCAGGCCTGGCTCCAGGGTGAGGCTCGTTTTCTCTTGGCCAGGTGAGGTAGTGGCTAGATTCACCCTCTAGGACGGGGTGAGGAGCTCAGAGTGAAGTTGCTGGCCCTCCATATCAAAATGAACCATTTCAGGTGGTTTGGGCATCTGGTTTGGATGACTTCTGAATATTTTAAATGGAAGTAAAGGATGTCCCAGGAATGTCCCACAAGGGCACTCCAACACAGACTTGGGACTTGCTGGAGAGTCTTTTCTAGGAAAGCCTTCAGATTAGCTGGAGGAGGAAGAGGGAGATTTTAGGAAGTCTGCTTAAGCTCTTGCCCCCGTGACCTAGTTTCAGATAAGCAGCAGAAAATGAATGAAGATAAATGGAACATAATGGGTTTTCCTTCCAGAAATCCCTCTTTTTTACTATTACATGAAGTAACATTTGGGCTAAATTAGTTTCTAAAATACATCATGTTGGCAAGTAAAGAAAATGAGAAGATGTTTATAAAAATCTCAGTGACTTAAGATTTTGACAGTCTTAAAAAAAGCTGCACAATCTAACATAATTTAACTGTTTCCACTTTTAATAGCATTCAAACGTTGAATGATGCAATAAAAACTGTGGATACTGTTTTTTAAAAAATTATGATGCGAATTTGAAAGGCAAAAGAGATGTTTCCATCCCCTGATCTATATTCAAGCCTCATTATCATATTAACTACAGTTATGCTTGATTTTAACTGAGCTTCAAGGATTTAATGATTTTTGTCAGCCTAATCTGTCAATTAGCTTTCAAACAGAACGGAATAAAATAATTTTAAAATTAGAAAAAAAAGATGAATAAATGTTCTTTGTTTACATGAAACAGAGACAATAATGTTATTTTCATGTTAATTCCCATGCTTGTTTCATCCATAATCCAAGATTTTAACAGTGATAAAATACTGATTAGTTATTTTAGAATGAGCTTTGTGTTAGGAATAAAGATTTCTACACAGAAGAAAAGGCAAAGCTGCTGTAAATGATCTAAATATGAACTTGCATTCAGATAATTGATGGTATTATTTGTTTTCAGCTCTAATCAAGTTTGCCGTCCTTGGCAAAAGAAAAATGCTGTTGACTCTTGATAGCTCTTGGCTTGATTTAGAAGAACACACAAGTTCCTCTGGCGCCAGAAGTGCTTGACAAATCAAATGGATAATTATCACAGTTTAACAGCTCTTTTGAACAAAGGGGATGTAGCTGTTTTGGCAACCAAGGCACTCAATAGAGGTGTGAGAAAATAATCAAAACAAGGTTTTTCATAGTACATTGTTTGCACGGTGAAACTCGTCGGAATCTTCTATCAAATTCGAATTAAAACTGAAAACGTCCAATGTTTTGCACATGTCCAAGGTCTGGCTCTGGATGTGACAGGTCCAGGATGAATACCAGACACCCCCATCCCCAGAAACAAAGCATTCCCAGGCCAGACAAGACACTGAAGCTTTATGTGGATTCCATATTTGCCCTAAGGTCTCCTCCCAGTAGGAAATGTTTGGAATCTTTCAGGGGAAGCATCCTAAACAAATCCCAAAACCACTTCAGCAGACTCTTTTTGATTGTTGATAAGGCAAAGCTCTTCACAGCAACCCTAAATTTGAGCCTGGCCACCTTATGGAAGATACATTTCAAACTTGTATCCAGGATCAAATTATTTTGAATAAGATCCCAATCGGAAAAACAAAACAAAACCAGTAAATTGAAAAGTTGCTCTTTTGGTTTAGCTTCTTCTTTTTCAATGACAGACTAACACAAACCATCATCAATGCTTTGTGGAGCCACCTTTCACCACAATTACTGCTACAAGTCTTTTAGGGTAAGTTTCTACCAGCGTTGCACATCTAGAGACTAAGACTTTTGCCCATTCTTTGCTGCAAAATAGTAGCCATCCTATAACCACCTTTGCTTGAACACCAGTAAAACAAAGGAAATGGTGAATGACTTCCAGAGAAACACTCATCCTCACTCACCAGTAAACATCCAGGGAGCAGATATTGAGGTGGTGGATGGCTTTAAGTACCTGGGTGTTCCTCTCAACAATAAACTGAACTGGTCCAACAACACAGATGCTCTGTATTAGAAGGGCCAAAGCCGCTTCCACCTCCTGAGGAGACTGAGGTCCTTCGGAGATAATTCCCAGCTGCTAATATCCTTTGTTTCACTCTGTTGTTGGATCAGTTTTTCACTCTGCTGTATTCTGTTGGAGTGCAGGCAGCTCTGACCGAGAAAGGAAGAGACTGAAGAAGCTAGTTGCTAAAGCTAGCTTGGTTCCGGCCTGCCCACTGGATTCAGTTGAGAAGACGTGTGATAGAAGGATGGTGATGAAGATGACCTCCATCTAAAAAAAAAAAAAAACAACCTTCCCACGCGCTGCGTTCCACTGCAGAGACCATGGACAGCTCCTTCAGTGGCAGACTGGCATCCCAGCTGTAAAACAGAAGGCTATGTAGGTCATTCATCCCCTCTGCAGTGAGTGTACAACTCCACAATTTAAGCTGTACTGGCATTATCCTGTTACACAATAACACCAGTGCAATACTCAGTATGTGTTCAATACTTGTGCAATACCAGCTTTACATGGTATGTCTGTGTCTCTTACAGTATGCTGCAAAGTTCTGGAACCCATGTTTTTCATTTTAATTTGTGGTTTTCAGTGGTTGAAGTTCATAATAATATCTTAATGCCTATGTGTGTATTAATACTTTTGCTATTATTTTTCTTCAAATTATTGTGTTGGTGCTGCTGTAACAAGTGAATTTCCCCTTTGTGGGATCAATGAAGTCTATTCAGCTCCGTTCTACATATGTAAGTGTATAGTCTGGCCAAGAGCCATTGAAACCACCAAGTTGTGGGGTGGAATCAACGGTTGTCTTTCAAATTGTCTCTGCAACTGGACAGCGCTAGGACCAATCAGGGTAAGAAACAGCGTGATATATTCATCGCTATGGATATCTGTCAACAGGGTCCACCATAAACCACCAAAGAAGAAGAAGCAAATACATCCTTAAAAAAATAAGACTGAAGTACTTCTTTCTGCTCATGTCTAAATCATTCAAAGTTCATGAGCCTTTTCAAACAAGCACCGTTCATTAGTTGATGCCATTTTTTTGTTTTTCTGCATCACAGCTCTGGTGCAAGGCCCGTCCAACAAACGCAGAGGTGTGTGATTGGCAAGACACAAAACTGTTTTGGGTAATGGTAGACCTGCTGAGGCTGGAGCATGGCTAGACGGACTTGCTGGCACAAATGGTTTGCTGCTGCTCCGGTTGGTCAAGATTTCTAGACTAGTAAAATAGCTCAAGCTCACCCAGGTTGGACGGAGAGAGTCAACAGGACTTTTGAAGTCTATCAGAATCCAGGAGGCTAAATACAAATGCACATCACACTTTTCAGATAGTTGTTTTCCTAAAATTTTGAAAACCGTGAGTCAGTTTCGTTCCACTTCACGATTATGTGTTACTTTGTTTTGGATTATCACAGAAAATCTCAATACAAGGCTCCACTCCTCTGTGAAGAACTCAGTGCATAACAAGAAGATTCTTGATGTGTTTTCTGGCAATATCCACAGTCTAGGTCAACAAAAACAAACAAACAAAACCTCCCACCAGAACCCGGAACTGCTGTTCTGCTTTCCACCCCAAATCATCAGAAGGTCTTAGAACTGAGGTCAGCTGAAAGTCCTTCTCTATGGCTTTGGCAAATTTCTTCAATAAGTAATTAACAATACTAAAGTGGAAACTAAAATATAACGTGTATTCTTGCTATGAGAACTGAACATGGACATGGACATGAACACGGGAATGAGAAGTAAACAGTTTAGGGATCAGCCAAATCCTTGAGTGTTTTCTTATTAGATAGTAGCCAAAACCAATTCCAAGTATGAGGTCTAAATATTTCCTTATTTCACACACCTCACACTTGACCTGACTCAACAATGTGAGACTTACGCAAGCCAAGAGTGCACACATGAAAAGATTTCATTGCTTGACAAGAGAAATCTAAACAAGAGATCTGAGGCGCACCCTATCATAAACACATAGTCCGTGTGTCTGGATGGGCCAAGATTAAAAGAACACACGCAGATCCCTTTCTATGTGAAGCAGAGGAATTTCAGCTGAATGGAATTTCTTCTGTTGAACTGTTTTTGAGATATTTTCATAATTAATCTTTTAGTCATCACATTTTGAAGATCAAGCTTCAAACCAAAAAGTTCAGGGTTTGATTAGTGAACCGGATACAGATGGAGTGGGGGGGCTGGAGAATATGGCAGCCACCTGGTTGTCTGATCAGATGAGAACCACCTGGAGTTAGGAGCAAAGGGCTTCCTCGCTCCGTTCCATTCCTCCATCGTCAGATCCATGTGTTTTCAACCCAGACAGAGGCACCCCACTTCTTCCTGATCCAGATCGCTCTACTCCCTCAGAAAAGCCAAAGGCTGGAATGATGTTTATAGTTTTCAAGACTCCCCAAGGTGTTTCTGAGATGTGTGCAGATTTGAGAAGAACAAGATGTGGTCCTGGGGAAAACAGTCCTATGGAGGAGGCAGGAATTATATAAGTATTTATGAAGAGTACGTAGTAAAGATTAGCCTCTCAGTCCCTTATGTCTAGAAAGAGGATCGTCGTTACAGATTTCTACAACCTATAAGGAAGAATAAGATTTATGTTTAATCAGTTTATAATTGCATGTTAAAGATCGCATGTGGCATCTTAAGTTTAGTATCTAAAACATTAGAATTGCCTGAACCAGCTCTGTTTTGTAATATAAAGTCACAAATATAGTTTACAAGTAATTTTAATGGGGACATATTATGAAAAAGCTAACTATTTGAATCGATTTTTGCAGCCACGTGCCTTGTCTCCGTAAGCACTCCAAACTTGAAAAATCTATGTCAAACTGTTTTCTGCCAGTGTGGTTATAGGATTTATGTGCCTAAAACAAGCTGTTTCAAAAAGTCCCTGTTTGTGATGTCACAAAAGGGAGAATTTGATTTGAACCGCCTCTCACATGCACGAGAAAACTGCTGCTGGAGGAGCAGCACCTCTACTCTGAGTCCCACCCGGATATCAGAGCTTTGAGCTTGTAGCTATATGAGCAGAGTATGGGTGGGCATTGCCACTCCTGCTTGTTTTTGTTAAAGTGACAGACCCCCTGAAACGGCTCATTCTGGAAAGTCCTGAAACTGTCAAGAATGAAAATCCCTTCATGTGAGTGAAATTTTGAGCAACATCAGCATGTTTTCATCAACTTGTTTTATATCTACCATAAGTTTCTTATAACTTATAACATGTGATTTAAGTAAATCTCCAGAAACATCTTCTATTTTGTTCCCATATTAATGATATACTTTAATGGTGACTGTTCACTTTTCTTCCATTGTTTTTGTTTTCATTATTACAGCAAAACTTAGAAACTCCAAAAGTGTTTCAGTCTCTGGGATGTGTCACACATCCAGAAGCTAACCTCAGCAGTGAATTGAGCAACAGCTTCTGACACATCTGTTTTGAAATCAGTCATGAATGATATTTTATACTGGTAGCACAGTTTGTTTGAATGTTTTGCTCATTTAGTCAGAGAAAACCACTGAACTGGACGGTCTCTGGAGATATTCATGAACTCACCAACAAGAAACAGCTCATGTCCTTTTTAACCCTCTCAGCTTGTGTCTAAATCCCTAACACACACACACACACACACACACACACACACACACACACACATACACACACACACACACACACACACACACACACACACACACACACACACACACACTTACACACACACACACACACACACACACACACACCACCATGTCATTTTCCATCCACCTGGAAAGTGTGAGTCACTACAGTGAATGCAGAGGTATGTTTCAGAAATCCTCCCGCTGCTGTCCCGCAGGTCTCATTGCAGAAGCACTTCCCTTCAAATATAATGATTCCTTTTCTGTTGAAGAGTCTTTGTAAATCAAATTGGATTGTCTGAAGCAAACCACCATTGCAGGTAGTCTCAGAAGATTGTCCAAATATTTTATTTTTCCCATTCCAAATTCCTGAAATGAAACATTTCCACATGCAGCACCAGATGCTTGAACAACTTGCTGTAGAGAGGAAAGGCAAAGTGTAATATGATTCCAACGAAAGATAAAAGAACAAAATGAAATCTGCCAATGGGAATTTATCTGTTATCCTAAGCTGCTGTTGCAGTAATGGTAAAAACATCGTGTTCATCAGTGGAGAACTGCCTTACATCATTATTTGTTTTTTTCTTTACTTGGTAATAAGAGGTTGGACGGTCCCTTAGGCAAAAAAAAAAAAAAAAACAGAAGCACATAAACACCAAACTCTCCTGGGTGAAGTAAGTTTCCAATTCTGTCCAAAAGAAAGATCGAGGTTATAAAACTGAGCCTAATCCATCAGCGGAGGAATTACAGCTCTGTGGGGGATTTGGTTGACTCACATCCAGAAAATGAAAACAATACATGGACAAAATCTCACTCACTCTCCAAGAAGTACGGAAGTAGGTTCCTGCTGTCAGTTGTTTAGAGTCAGGCTTGAATATAGTTACCTCCCACGCTTCCAAATGCTGGCAGAGCTCGGAAATGTTCTGTTCATATAGGCAAGTGTAAACATGTAAGCATTTTTTTTAGAGAAGGATCTATGGGAAAGTTTTAGTTTTACTTTGCAGGAAACAATCCGAGTTAGTCACACTGTTGAGCTATTTTTGGACCACTGAAGTAATATTGTGGAGAATGTGTTGGTATCATCGAGACTTAAAGGCTCTGTTGTTACGCCGATAGCCTCAGGCTCTGCTGATCTCCCAAAACTGGTCATTTAAAGAGGTCAGTGTCATGTTTCAACGATGTTTGTCAAGGCTCTAACTAGAGAGAAACTCTGTTCTGATTGTATAGGGAGCCCAAGTCTTCTCTTCCTGTCGGCTCATGTGTCCCCTGAATGAAAAAAAGTAAATGGGACCATAAAAGTTATTTTCTGGTCAGATTTGCCTAACGCCCTGAATGACCCATATGTTGTATTTCAATTTAAATGGAAAAAAATGTGTGTTTTGACTGTCTATCATGTAATTTAAGATTTATTAGCTCATGAAAATTCGTAATGAAAAAGACGACAAATCAGACATTGCATATATGACATAGCAGAATCTCTTCTGCCCCAGCGTAGCTGTGTAGCGCTAAAGATTGGCTACACATGTGTTAAATGATCAATAAGATGTGATGTTCCATATAAATATGAAATATCAGTTTGACTGGTCTTTGAATGTTTAATCAGAAGACTTTAGTTTATTTTACTTATTTAGGGAACATGTTCACACTTCATATTAATTCCGACAGAGTCGAGTATATAGTTTATCAAAATGAATTTATTTCTATTTACCTAAACTAATGATTATACAAGACAAGGTGTGAATGGAATTATTTAATGTGAGCTAGATGTTTTAGCAAAACCTTTCTTAAGTATCTGAGAGAGATTGTGGTGTCTGGGTTGTAAAATTTATTTGGCTGTATGGCTTGATAAGCTAGAGATATGTTTATAACACCATCTGACGCAATTTGCGCCGAGTCTACTCATCCTTGTGTGGAGATTCTGGTGCGATCCAGGGGGTCAAGAGGTCGGGATGGACACTGCCGGTGGAGTGAACCTCTAGGTACCAGGAACCCGTAGATTAACTCCGATACAACCCGTCCAGTCTGAGAAATGCTCCAGGTGATGACAGGATGGCCAGATTTATAGTGGTTTTCTCCAAGTTTAATGCTACTTTTTTCCTCTTGGAAGCAAGCAAAACTCACAGCCATTTATCTTATTTTCCGTGTTTGGTTTGATAACGTAAATTTGGTGTGAAGATCAGTTGGTGTCCTCTACGTGTTTTCACCAAGTCCCCACAATGCGGGTCAAAAATTGAAGCAAACCTGGAAGTGAAATAAAATACAGTTCCACCCTCATCGGCTGGGGGCTGGTGTCAGAAGCGAGCAAATCCTCATCGACTCCCATGCTAAAAATACCAATTTCACAGTAGAAATAAACATGTTTACAGCCTGGTACCATAACATGTTTTTTGTTTAAATTATCTAGTTTACACTCATGACAACTCTGAGCGGGGCGATTTTTTTTCTCACTCTTCTGTTTAAGTGTATTAAAAGCCTAAAATTCTGTATAATTAATGAGCATCCGACCCACGTGACCACAGAGCTAGCTCCGTGGAAAGGCCTCAGTAGAGCCTCGGCCTGGCCTGGAAACTGTTCGGTCATTTTCAGTCTCTCAACTTAGACCATTAGTTGTAGCGTTTGTGTATTCTTTTTTGGATATTTTTTGTGCAATTGTTGGACAAAATGACTTGCTGTGACATTAACTGCACTAATAGAGCATCCAAGGAGTCTCCACTTCATTTTTTTCGGTAAGTAAAATTATATTTATGTATTTTAGGTCACTGCCGAGCTGAGCTTAGATTTTAACATGTACTGTTTAACCATGAAATTTAAATGTAATAGGGTAAAACCCAGTGCATTTAACATATTGCTGCACTTTAGAAAATGGGTTGAAATATAACATGTTGGTGGAGCTGGGTTCCGACTATCGGCTTGTGGAGCTCTCGGGAGACCGATGTTTTCCACCCGTTTCTCCCCTCCCCGCAGCTCGGCGCATCTCTGTCTGATCGCGGCTTCTGTCTGTTGCGCGAGCTGCCGGCTTGTGGAGCTCTGGGATGGAAACCTTTCCACCTGGTTCTCCCCAGCGGCAGCTCTGCACATCTCAGATCGCAGCGGCGCTTGTCTGCTGTGCGGCTGCCGGCTTGTGGAGCTCTCGGAGACCTCTGTGTTCCACCCGGTTTTACCCAGCGGTCAGCCCAGCGTATCTCTGACTCAGAAGCTCTGGTGTTGTGCACAGTTAACTCCGGTTGTAGCTAGGTTGCTACCTCCGTTAGCTTAGCTCTCACCTCCGCGTTAGCTTTGGGTTAGCTTCAGGTTAGCTTGTAGCTAGTTCGACCAGGTGTCGTCAGTTGATCCCAGCCTTACAGCCCCACCCTCAGCTCCACCTCTCTTCCCTTTTATGGAATTATCTGGGCTTGACGGAACCTGTGACACGGTCAAAATGGCGGTGGTGGCCACCTCCCATTTTTCTTCAAAAACATGTTATTGGAGTCTATGGAAACCCATTGTCCAATATTTATATGTCAATGGTTTTCACGCAAAGCCCCGAGGATCTTTTTCCGCTTGTCGGAAATAAGCAGCAACAGCTGTCTTTAAAATTCCAACATCATATGTTTGCACATATCAAACAGGATCAGAAAATAACATTTATCAGTCCAGACTCCCTTTCCTTTTAAGGCAGCAAGGGACCCATGGACCAGAATTAGATGGGCGTAACTTTTAAGACTAGTCTACTTTTGCATGGAGACACACAACAACAATATCCGTCCTCGCAAGAGCTCTCCAACAGGCTCGCAAAGACGAATAGAGTTGAGCCCACATTTCTAACTGTCTGTCGAACGCAACAGAGACTGCAAGCCTGTGACTGGTCAGGACGCTGCTTCCTTTAACTTCTTCAACAGCACCGCCATTCTGGCTCAAAAAAATTAAACGAGAACTGAGCATATCTAGTGACGGACACGTAGCAGATTGAAGAATGTCTCATGGAAAAAAGTCCAACGTAAATACACCCGTGACTGACGGAGTACAAAGATATGTATCAAACTTCTTATTCGCATCAGGATATAATGGGAAACATGAGTTTGTAGGTGGTGGCTGGATGGAGAGGAGATATTTGTCTGTGTTAAAACATCTCTGAAAGACATAAACACAATATAAACACACTAGAGACATGACTCCATTGATATCCCAGAAAAGCACTACTCCCTCTGCTGTTTTGGTGGAGAATTGCTTTACAACACTGACACACCAAAGAAGAACAAAAGGATAAAAGGAAAACATCTCCATCAAAGCGTGTGCTGACGCAGAAGTTTAAACTTGCCTTTAGGCTCCTCATAGTCTCATGATGCACTCTTGGGGTGGGCAGTTGACCCCTTTGCCCTTACCACTGTAGATCCACCCCTGCACCTTGTATGAGGAACATCATTCTAGAGCCTTTATGCATAATAAACTTGGAATTTTCTTCCTCCTTTACTAACTTTATAGGGATACTAAGGAAAGTAGGAGGTGGAGGTGGCACTTGTACATGATTGGCTCGCGCATTTGTGTGCTACTGGGTCCCCATTCACACACAATTTCTCTCTCTCTCTCTCTCTCTCTCTCTCTCTCTCTCTCTCTCTCTCTCTCTCTCTCTCACACACACACACACACACGCGCGCGCGCGCTTATACGAGCAGACAGGCAGGCTGATTTAAGGGAAAAAGCAGCAACAGCAGCAGGGGGGAACAAACTCTTCCCCCGCCGCTTAGGAACCAAAAGCGACCACAGACGTAAAGACGACGCGATGTCAGGCACGTAATGCTACTGTTTAGTCCGAGGAGACAGCTACCAGTTAGGAAGAGGCTGCGGAGAGGCGCGGGTGAGGACTGACAGCTGGAGAAATAAGGATTTAAGGACCGCACGTGGAAAAAGGCTCGCGCCAAACAAATCGGTGAGTGTGGGAGATCCCTAGTGTGGGAGTGTTAAAGAACGGAACGGACAAACACTTTGATCAAGAAAACTTTATGAGGTGTTTTAAACCTCCACACAGCTCTTTCAGAGTTTGTGACAGACGAACAGAATGCGTCAACAACATTTTTTGGCCACTTTGCGGCGGAATCTGCGGCCGCTTAATCCTTGATGAAAGCGCGCATGACTGCGCTGTTGTCATGAAGGAGCCAGGCGTTTTAATGAGTGTTTAATAAATCCTATTATTTTCAAACATCTGATGCTCCCCATTTAAGAAAAACGTGATCAGAATCACTGAATTTATAAAGGTGAGCAGCACATCTTTTTTGTTTTGGTGCTAAAATAAAAGTTCAAATAATCCGATGTTAGAGAGGAAAGAGTTGGAGCCTGTCAGAATAAATGACTAGAGTACAAAGATTCCTATGAAATTCCTGTGAGCAAAGAGAAATCTGGGTGTTGTCCAACTGGAATATCTGTGGTGCACCTCTGTCATCAGTCCAAATGGACTAAAATCAAATTATTAAAATACTATCGATAAATAAGATCTTAAATGTTCTTAATTGGAAGCTACTGGATAGAATGTTATATTACTGCACCTAATTTAAATGTATTTTGGTAGAAAATGACATATATTCCATCATAAATGTTGGGATGTGAAACAGAAATCCGTGTGCCGCTTAATCTTTTCTTACAAAGAAACTAAGATCTGTTTTATAAGATGTTGCAACCCACATATGTTCTTGTGACTGGTGCAGAACGGCCCAATCACACATTCAAACATTATAATTTCTGTCTAAAATAAAAAGATTTTTTGAAAAAAATGTGAAATAAGGCATTTTTAATGTATCTACCTCACACCTTTTAATCACCAGTGAAAATTTGTCACAAAAATCCCAGCACGTCTCCCTGATTGTGACACACTGGTAACAGGAGGCTCTCCAAAGGTGTCCCATCTTACCCACTCAAATTAAAATATTGCATATTTTTATCCTGAAGTTGAGATTTTAATTTGCTCTGGCAATCGGTGACAGATAAGCTACAGCCTCCCATCGTCCACCTATGGTCAGCATGAAGTTGAGCTGGCTCCCTCCCTGTGTGTCCATGACCTCGCTTACTAAGACAAAACATTTCCTTGAGGGCAGACATAAAGAAATGTTTTGTTTTAGGTCACATGCAGTGAAAAAAGCTCCCTGTTGGTGTTCCTGACAAATTGACACTAATATTCCTTGAGTAAGCTAAATCTCTGAGGCTGGAATCACTTCACAGAAATGATGCTATGTAATACCTTTTTGTGATTTGCTTCAAATCAGAAACATGAATACAAATGGCTGATTTATCTTCTGGTTTATCGCAATGTTTTGATCTCTTTTTGCTCTAAATACATAATCCATACAAAGTATTTTGGTTGTGTACACTGGCATAGATTTGTTGCATTTGCTTAATGCACACCCAGAGTTGTATCATTAATGCATCATGCTGTGGCCTCGGCGTAGTACAGAATCATTGTGGTAATGATCCCTACACTAGTGGAGAAATTGGATGGTGAGTGCATTTTCAATTGCTTTTCTGCCTAGTTCCTTTTGGATGCTTTACTGCTATAAGGGGGTGGCCTATAAAGTAAGAACTCATTTGGAGGCTTGACATGTCATTCATTGATTTACAGCTGGTCCATGCCTTCATGGCACTTTATAACCTTCATCGTCAGCTACGTTACCCTGAGAAATGAAGCTTTTACTTTTCAAGAATAAAGACCAAGTGGTCTTTTTATTGGCACACCTTTTAAATGCTTGTGAGCACAAATTGCTAATAAGCCAATTGCACGGCGGTAACTCAATGATTTAGACGTAGTGAGGACGACTTGCTGAGACTCAAACTGGGTATCAAGATGTAGATAAAAGTGACATTGTTGTTGGGACCGGATTGGGTGCTTCAGAAACTGCTGATCTACTGGGATATTCACCCACAACCATCTCCAGGGTTTACAGAGAAAGGGCTGAAAAAGAGAAAATATCTAGTAAGTAGCAGCTGAGTGGATGAAAATCTCTTTTTGATGTCAGAGGAGAATGAGCAGACAAGCAGTTTGGGATGATGGAAAGGCAACACCACCCATTACTACCAAAGTCTACAGAATACCATCCCTGAGCTCACAGTATGCTGAACATTGAAGCATAAGAGCTGCAGAAGACTAGCCTAGTGAGCTAGACTAAGTTCTTGCTTTGGTCTAGGAACGCTTCATTGGAACCTCTGCAGCCCCTAACAGCATTCTGGCTGGCCAATCACAGCTCTCAATAGGGGTTTCAAACTGATAGAGCGCTTTGAGTGGACCAATCACAGTGCTCTATCGGGCCAATCAGGGCTCTCTATTTGTGTGGTGGGCGGCAGGGCTGGACTGGGACAAAAATTCAGCCCGGGCATTTTGACTGGAGACCGGCCCATCACCTGTTTTTTTTGGAAAAGACATTAAGCCTTACGCTGTTTCTGACACACACCAACGTACACTTTCTTATTGGTAGTATTTATGTATCAATCTAATAAACATAAACCTACACCATCCTTCCTATCCTGGTATTCTAAAAAGTAGGGTTGGGGGTAACTGATTATTTTTAAAATGATTATTCTGACGATTATTTTATCGAATAGTCGACTATTCTAATGACTATTTAGATGATTAATCTAGCGATTACTTTTCTATTGCACAATTAATAAAAACCAAAAAATTCTCAAATAAATTCCTCCAAAAAATTGATAAGTTGTTACTGTAAGAGAATAAACACTACAGGCCTTCCATTTTGTATAACACTGCTTTTATTGTGTTGCGGTTGTTTATGTTCTGGTGACGTGTAGAACTTGGGAGTGCAGGCTGCTGCCTGAGAGGTGGTTGGAGACGGAGTGTCTCCATGCTGCTTTGATTTGTTCACTTATGTGCATGAGGCAAGTGGTGTCACGACCCATCCTGGGGAGTCACGTGTTTCTCCTATTTTAACTGTAAATCCTTCTAGCTGTTATATTTATAACAAGAAACAGATATTCGGACAGAATATTTTCACGTTTATTCGAATATGATTGTGGAACACACCCAGCATCATAATAAATGAAGTAATATTTATGCCAATTTAAGCCTTTATGGGTGACCAGGACTCTGTGTTTATGAATGTGGAAGACACCCAGCATCCTGTGATGGCACTAATAACATCAAGAGATAATAAATAAGGTAATATTTAGGTCAATTTAACCCTTTACACGTGACCAGGACACTGTAATCAATTTTTGGCAAGGGAAATGATCATTTGTTGCCATTTTTGAGGTGTTTATGAATGTGAAAGACACCGGCATCCTGTGATGGCACTAATAACATCAAGAGATAATAAATAAGGTAATATTTAGGTCAATTTAACCCTTTACAGGTGGCCAGGACACTGTAATCAATTTTTGGCAAGGGAAATTATCATTTGTGGCCATTTTTGAGGTGTTTATGAATGTGAAAGACACCGGCATCCTGTGATGGCACTAATAACATCAAGAGATAATAAATAAGGTAATATTTAGGTCAATTTAACCCTTTACAGGTGGCCAGGACACTGTAATCAATTTTTGGCAAGGGAAATTATCTTCTTTTTTTTTTCTTTTTTTTTTGTTGCCATTTTTGGGGTGTTTTTGATGACACAGTAGGCAGTATGAGTACAGTAACGTCAACAGATAATACATAAAACCCTTATTTGGTCAATTTTAGCCTCCATGAAAATCTTAGCGATCACTTTTTGGCAAGTAAAATGCCATTTTAGTTGTCTACAATTAAATTATCGATAAAGAATTTAAAGATATTTTGAGGCATTTCTTATAGGTAAACGGGAGGGTGTAGTCTATTTGGCAAGTGACAATCTTAATTTTATGTGCTGAAGTGCTTTTATCTTGTTACTTTTAAATAGAGCAACGTAATGAATAGCAACCTACACAGTGTCATTGTAAAGCCAAAGCTTGATCATTTTAAATACTTTTTTTCAAGTAAAAATGTGCCCCAAACTAGTTAACTGTGGCTCCATGTCAAGTGGACTAAAGAAAGGAAGGGGAAAAAATTAAATCGCTGGAGAATTGTTTATTTCCATTTATACAACGTTTACATTCAATACAGGGTGCCATTTTACATTGTTTATTTATTTTTTTAGTATCAAGGCTGTAACATAAAGAAAGCCAGTTCTTACCACAAAGTTTGTGGCACAAACCATCTTTCAATCGCAAATATTGCAAAAAGGATTAATATATCCTCATTGTGAACGTTTAAGACAAATAGCAACACTTAAAACAACTTCCGAACTGGAAAAACTAATGTGGCAAGGTGCAGAAAGGAGTGCCCGGGCGGGATTCGATCCCCAGACTCCCGGGTGAAAGTCATACGCTCTAACCAGTCAGCCAAAGAGATCTCCCTGGCCAAGTAGCCAGGGCGCACAATCTATCGGGACATTGTGGATTCTCACACTGCCACATCTTCCTCCCTCTTTCCACAAGCACGTCCTCGTGCTCCCGCGCAGGGTGCCACAAACACTGCCACACTAATATCCGCGATAAACATCTGTTTAAGTACCGGAAGAGGTTATCTTTGCTTTCTGAATGTCCATATTGCTAGATATGCTGAGTTTTAGGGCGAAATCCTGGGGAATTTTGTCTAGAAATGCAATTGCCTAACCGTGCGCGATCCCGCGGTGGCTAATCATTTTTTGGCAGCGAGTCAATTTATGGCACAACACTGGCTCGGGTTTCTCCTCCTCCTCCCTCTTTTCTTCTCCAACCTGTCGCTGGGCTGAGGCTCCATCACTTCCTAAATTGATTTTACTTGAACCTTCACTACCAAAGAACTGTCAGATTTTAACACATGTGCCAGCATCAGCCTGAAGGGCCAGTTTCTTTTTTAGTCGAATTTTCTCCGCTCCTCCTTTCCGTTTTTTGTTCTCCATTTTGTTAAGCTCGTCTGTCTGTTTACTGAGATTCACAAACAACTGGCGGGTGCATCAGACCTCTGGCTATTGGTCCAGCCCAGAGTGTATTATTACCAATTGGCCAATCCACCAACTTTTACGAGGCGTCGCGTGGGGCGGCGCGGGCAACTTGTCCGCAACAACTAGAGGCCAGGGAAAAAAAAAATAAATAAAAAAAAAACCAGACACCGGCCCATAAAAGATGAAAGGGTCGGCCCAGCGGGCAGTTGCCCGCTATGCCCTATGGCCAGTCCAGCACTGGTGGGCGGGATGATGTGACTGAGTGGAACAAGATGGCGACAGCTCATTTGAAACAACTTTGACATGAATTTTGGACTATTTGGACTTGGTCTTTATTAGAATCAGCAGCAGATAGATGTATTTAAGTCCTTTATTTAGAAAAAGGATGTATTTTCACCTTCTTCAACAGCAGACTGACTTGTTTACCGACATCCATTGCGGTGAGTGCGTCACGTTACTCATTGTCCAGTAACATGCAGTGATCATTTGAAAGACAACGGTAGAACCCGCCCCATGACGAGAACCCTCAATGGAGCATTGCCAGGCTAACAGAAGACCACATTGTGTGTGTCAGTCTTGTCAGCAAAGAAGAGAAAACAGAAGCTACAGGATCAGCAGAAATTCACAATAAGACACCCGTAAAGTTTCCTGGTGAAGATTCAAGCTGCACCCTTCAGATGGGTCAGAATTTGGTGTCAACAATATGAAAGCATGAATCCATTCCACAGCCTACCTGAGTATTGTTACTGATGTTCATCCCTTTATGACCACATTGGACACATCTTCTGATGGCGACTTCCTGCAGGATACTACGGAAAAGCTCAAATCATAACTAGTTTCTTGAACATAACTTCTGATGTATGTTTCTAACATCTTGATGAATGTTTGACTTGAAAAATGTAGTTACCGTAATAGATAAGCTGACCAGTGAGTGTGTCACTTCATTGGAACACAATTTTCTCTTAAAGGAGTCATATTATGACATTTTTGAAAAGTTATAGCCCAATGGTTGATAGAAAATGTGAGCAGAATCCATCTCACATAAAGTCTGTGAAGGTTCTCAGTCATCCAGGTCATTGTAGTCTAATGAGCTTTGAAAGAAAAGCGTCTGGACTTCTTCGAGTTGCTTGAAGATGTTTCTACCCTCTCCAATCTTAGAAGAGGTTTACAAGTTTGTGGAGAAGGCTCAGCGGGCCCAACACTCCAAAGAAAAAGAAAGACAACGCAGGAAATTCCACACCCTGCTTTCAAAAACACTCACTCCTCAGTCTGAATCTACACAACGCAGAGAAGAACTTACACCAGAGGACAGTCGAAGAAAATGGGTGAAGAACTTTTCAGACCGGAACCTCACTGAACCTGAAATGAACGTATTAGCCAAAGGACTCAATTTTGCCATTGCTCCGCAACAGTTAC
Source organism: Nothobranchius furzeri (assembly GCF_043380555.1). Lineage (NCBI taxonomy): Eukaryota > Metazoa > Chordata > Actinopteri > Cyprinodontiformes > Nothobranchiidae > Nothobranchius > Nothobranchius furzeri. The sequence continues at coordinate 25,710,640 of NC_091758.1, forward strand.
CCATAGTGGACCTCATCACAGCCACTGAAACTGCCATATGGATCAACAGATTATCTCAGACAGAAGCAGAACAGATCAGGATGAAAGTCTCAGCCACCCTCTCCAGTGCCAAAGTCCCTCCGTCTAACCTCACGTTAAAAGAAAAGAAGGCAGACGCATCACTGAGCAAAGACCACACCATCACTATATTGCCAGCTGATAAGGGAAGGTGCACCGTGGTCCTAAAGACAACGGATTACCACGCAAAGATCACTACTCTCCTCAGCGACAACAACACCCATGAAGCCTTAAAGCGAGACCTCACAAGCAGCTACAAAAAGAAAGTTATAGCTTGCCTTCAAGGCCTTGAAAGGGACAAAACCATCAACCGCCTGACATATCACCGCCTTTATCCAGGAGATGCCATACCCTGCATCTACGGACTTCCCAAGATCCACAAGGAAGGTATCCCTCTCAGACCCATTGTCAGTAGCATAAATTCAGTCACCTACAACATCACGAAACACCTTGCTACTACCCCACCTTCCCCACCAGAGGTGGCTACCTTGCCACCTCTGGTGGGGAACACCCCACACCACATCAAGAACTCCACCGACTTCACTTACAAGGTCCAGAAACTTACCCTGGATCCAGATGAATCCATGGTGTCCTTTGACGTAGTCTCCCTCTTCACTTGCATACCCACTACGGAGGCAGTGGAGACTGTCAGAAAACGACTACAAAGAAGACAGAACCTTGGAGGACAGGACCAACTTCACACCCGATCAGATTTGCACACTGTTAGACCTCTGCCTCACCACTACATATTTCAAATACAACGAAGGTTTCTACAGACAAAAACATGGCTGCGCCATGGGCTCCCCCGTGTCACCTATTGTAGCCAACCTTTACATGGAGGAAGTGGAAAGAAAGGCTCTTGGCTCTTTTAAAGGGAGATCACCCAGCCACTGGTACAGATATGTGGATGACACCTGGGTCAAAATCAAAACACAAGAAGTGGAATCCTTCACTACGCACATCAATGCCGTGGACAAAAACATCAAGTTCACCAGGGAAAACATAAAGGACAACTGCTTGCCTTTCCTGGACTGCGCTGTGCACCTTGAAGAAAATGGCAACCTCAACATTGAAGTGTACCGGAAGCCCACACACATGGACCAGTACCTCCTCTTCGACTCACATCACCCTCTGGAACACAAACTTGGAGTAATCAAGACCTTACACCACCGGCAGAACGTTCCCTCTAAGCCGGAAGGGAAAAAGAAGGAACACACACATATAAAGGAATCACTTAAAACATGTGGCTATCCTAATTGGGCGTTTATAAAGTCAGCAAAGATGCACAGAAAAGAAGACCAGACACCAGTGAGGGAGGATAAGAAAGACAGACGCAACAACCTTGTCATCCCCTATGTAGCCGGTGTATCAGAGAAACTCAGGAGGGTTTTCTCCAAACACAACATACTGTACCAGTGTACTTCAGGCCCAGCAACACACAGACAGAAACTGTTTCACCCGAAAGACAAAACCCCTAAACACAAACTGAACAATGTGGTGCATGCTGTACAGTACATCGAGGAATGCCCAGACCTCTACATCGGAGAAACCAAACAGCCACTTCACAAGCGCATGACACAACATAGAAGAGCCACCTCCACGGGACAGGACTCAGCAGTTCATTTGCATCTAAAGGACAACGGTCACTCTTTCGAGGATGCCAACGTTCACATTTTGGACAGAGAGGACAGATGGTTTGAAAGAGGAGTAAAGGAAGCCATTTATGTCCACTGTGAGCAACCATCTTTGAACAGAGGCGGTGGTTTACGACACCAACTGTCTGCCATCTATAATCCAGTTTTGAGATCCCTTCCCAGATGCCTCAACGCCCACGCATATCCTGGGCCATCTGACCTTAGGAATTCACATGATAGGGTGGGGGCAGGTTTCACAATGAGCTCACCCGAAACTCTGGCTGAATAGAGCTCCGGTAGTTGACGTCACTTCTCCCGGCATGCAACAGTTCAAATCGAAACGGCGCCATATTGGCATGCAGAAGCCGGCAGCTGGACTATTTGTTATTGTCAGAAAACTCAATCAAACGGGAAATATGGTAGATGTTGTGCCCCAGGATGTAGAACAGGCGCGGACGACATAAGGAATGAGCCATCTACAGGATTCCCCAAGATCCGGAGCGCCGCAAACGTTGGATCATTGCAGTAAAACACACTAGTGACCGGGCTTAAATGAAGCTGTGGGACCCCGAGAGTAAAGGTTTTCGCTTATGCAGCGACCACTTCATATCAGGTACTTAAACCAACGTTTCCTCAAGTTTGTGTGGTATTTATTTTAAATGCTTTTATTATGATTCTTAGTGGGCTTCCTAAACTTATTTTGGCGTGGCTTTTTCTGTCTTATTACTCATAGCAGCAAGTAAACATCACGTAAAACGTTGCCTCGTGAGTTCTGCGTGCTGCCGTTTCCGTGTTTTATGATGACAGCAATTAACCGGCTAAGCTGTATTTAATTTTTAAGCAATGGTTGATCAATTGTCAGATCACACATAAAAAGCACTTTGGATTGCTATTATCTGTCTCACCGAGACTACTTACGTGTAAATCTGTTATTTGTCCGTCCATCCATCCATTTTCATCCGCGTATCCGGAGTCGGGTTGCGGGGGCAGTAGCGTGACTTCCCTCTCCCCAGCCGCCGGAGCCAGCTCCTCCGGGTAAATCCCAAGGGGTTCCCCGGTCAGGTCCGGTGTTGTGCCGGTAAGAAGCCCGCTCCGACAGCTTCTGGCGTCGGAGCGGGCAGTAGAGTCGAGAGTCCCAGACCTTCTCCCCAGCTCCTCCGGCCAGGGGAATCCCAAGGGGTTCCCCCGGCCAGGTCCGGTGTTGTGCCGGTAAGAAGTCCGCTCCGACAGCTTCTGGCGTTTTTAAAAAGTATCCCAGGGGCACGGTAAGGGTCGGAGATGTTTAGTCTATTTAATTTCTGACTATATAAAACGATTTCTTCTGTTTTAAAGTGTGAAGTAAACTCCGACGAAGTAAAATCTAAGCGGATCCCGTTCATGTTCATGGTTACATCCGTGTTTGTTTACCTTTTTTGCATGCCAAAATGGCGTCCACTAACTGAGAGTCACGTGGGGTCCGGAGCTCTATAGGACCCACACCCACCCTCACACCTTGGCTCATGTGTTTATGTAGAAGATCATCGGGGGTCTTTTGTTCCCTCTTCGGGGGGAAACTCCCACTGGGTTTAAATCTGGGACTCTCCACCATTTGACCTTAGAACTGAAGAAGCCTCTCGGATGAGAGGTGAAACGTCTTCAAACAACTCGAAGAAGTCCAGACGCTTTTCTTTCAAAGCTCATTAGATCTCACATAAAGCATTTCAGCTGTTTTAAACTAGACGTTGTTTCAAGACTTTAAGAAAACAAGCTGGACCTGGCCACAACTACCCCTGCCCCGTTTGGGCTGCTATAAGCTGAGAAGCTCCGATATCTGGTAGGGGATCAGAGTAGAGCCTTTACTCCACCACCAGCAGCTCTTTCTTGCACTTGAGGTGGTTCTAGGCACATAATTCCTAAAACCAAACACAAACCGAAAATGAAAGGACGGGTTTCCTTCAAGTCTGGAGTGTTTGTAGTGGACATAGAGAGTTTAGCATAATATGTCCTTTTTAAATTTGCTATTTCATCCCTAAAGTCAAACATCAGTGAGTAAAAAGTAATCTATTTTTTTTACCTTGACCTTTTATTCCTTAAGTCATTTTTTTAGCTTGATACATAAAGGTCCTGCTAGTTTGCATGTCCCTGAAGGGACTACATTGAGGCTCTTTTGAAAGGTGTAAGTGAGCGAGGCATGCAGAGAAAGTATCTCATCCCAAAAGTTAAAACGGTCTGATCAGAAAATTTCAGCCATCAAAAATAAAGTGCCTACAAATAACAGAATCTGACAGAATGGCCAATTATAAGTTAGAGACACAGACACTTCTTGAAGTGCAAATAGTTACCAGGTAAACTGCAGGAAATCACAGTCTTGTTCCTAAACGACTTTAATATTGTCAAACTTGTGAAATACCTGCATGTTTTTCACCAAATAAACAGCAATATTTACTTTTAATGGCTGTTTTTGACAAATATAATTCATGTAGTAAGTAAAACACTTTTTTGTGTGTCATTCAAGATGACCCATAAAATGTGAGATTCCATGGGAAATATGAAATCAATCTTATGGATCTTTGGATAATTTAAACCAGAAGATTGGAACTTTTTTTGCAGGGGTTATGTAACCACTTCGTATTAACTCAGAGACAAAAGAAAGAGAGTCAAGTTTAAAAAGTTTAAATATTTATTACAAAACAAATCAAAACTAGACTAACTTCAACACCAAACGTATGATAGGTGAAGTAAGACTGATGATGGTGTATGTGTGAAATGTTCAGAACCAGCACGTCTGGAGAAACGATTAGTTCTGATGGGAGTGAAGATGATGTTTCGCGCTAAGATTTTGGTTTGGAGATTTATAACACACACTGAGACGCCATTCTGCCGGTCTGCGTACCCTTGGCTGAAGTCCCCGTCTAGATCAGGAGGTGTAGAGGTCCAGCTTGGACCTTTCTGGAGCCGAAGCCTGTAGCCCAGCCGCGGCCACCGACCAGTCCAGTCTTGAGATATTCCCTGGTCACAACAGTTTTATTGGCATCTAGCAAGACCCAAAAAGGGGTCGATGGTTCAGCTTTTATTCAGAAAAGAACCGTTGCAGCAGGTGGAACAGCAACAGATTTTATCCAGCTTGTCGTTGGGTTTTTTCGGCTGAAGAGGAAAGTTACGGATTGGCCACTCCGACACTTCTCTAGAAAGCTTTGAACTGGAGTTAAAGATGACGTGGGCATAGTTTTATAATTTGGATGTTCTGATTTACGGTCGAATAAAAAAAGAACAGCTTTACCAAGCACGAACAAAACACGCCTCGTGTCAGATCTGGAAGGCGCTGATTGGATCAGAAAAAGGAAATGTGTCATACGATTTTTAACATTACGTGTGATCTGTCTCTAGTGGAACATTGTCATTTCACAGATTGGTTCACATTTCATTATTGGACTAACACTTTGTTTGATTAGCTTTATTAAAAATAGAGTTCTTCACCTTTCTCAGTGGCCTAGTGGTAGAGTGTCCGCCCTGAGACTGGGAGATCAGGGGGTTGATTCCTGGTCGGGTCATACCAAAGACTTTGAAAAAATGGGACCCAATGCCTCCCTGCTTGACACTCAGCATTAAGGGGTTGGATTGGGGGGTTAAACCACCAAATAGTTCCCGAGCGCGGCTGTGTCTGCAGCTCACCGCTCCCCCAGGGGATGGGTCAAATGCGGAGAACAAATTTCGCACACACACCTGTGTGTGTGACAACTAATGGGACTTTGACTTTATTAAAAGAAAGAGTCCTTTGTCTTCATTTTTCTCTTGAGATGGAAAGGAAGACACAGTTTAGGAGCAGAGCATGAGACCTTGAGCACTATCTCATGCAGATTAGGTTTGTGTCAGAGACTTCTGGTTTGCTTTGAGCAGAGCAAAACTGAGCAGGGCCTTTTACGTCAGAAATGGACAATTCACCACGCTACAAGTTTGTTTTCAACAGTGTTGCCCCACTGTTAGATCAAATTTATCACTGGGTGTGTTTGACACCTCAAATACAACAGGACAGACTGCACAGTTTTATGAGAAGTAACATTCACCATCTGTTCTTGTGATGTTTCAAAACATTATTGAATGATGTAACTTTCCAAAGATTCAACTGACGAAGACTGGTGCATTGTGGGCGTTATATATTAACTCCGTTTCTCTTTCAAGGTCTTGTTCAGAGCTTTAAGTCAACAGAAAAAGACACAGATGAGAAGCTGCAGATGAAGCAAAGTGTTTTATGCCTTTCATGCATATTTGAACGAGCAGCGAGGAAGGAGAGAAAAGAATCCAACGCCAGTCAAACATGAGTAGGAGGAATGAATTTGAAGATACAATATAATCATCTAATTGGTTATCTTGCCAGATCATTCTGTTCTGTTCTTTCTTATTAAGCTGCTTTGTAAATCAGATGAACTTGACTCGAGTCGACACCCGTGCTTTCAGTTCAGGTTCTACGGTTTTTCCACGGTTCACTGCTGCTGGTCAGCACAGAGTAAATCTTTTTATTATAGTTACTGGGGGGAAGTCTGTTGACCCACCAGTTCAGCACATCAGTATGTTTACTGAACAAACTCCTTTCAAGAGAAAAAATTCTCTGAATTTCAAATCATGCGTCCAAGGCTCACTAAATATGCTGTACTATAAATATATATACTTGCTCTCAACTTTCAGGGTCAACGCTGTCTTTCAGCAACCTACCTCACAAATAAGTGGACAGATTTGGATGGTTTCTTTCCTGAAAGCAATCGTTACATCTACATTTACAGCTGATTAATTGTTGTAGGGTTGCTTAAACTGGGTACTTTAGCTCAGTATATATATTAACTCTACCGTAAACCCTCTAATACAGGCCCGGGCCTGTATTTGACTCAAGCTCATCAAGCTCCAGGCCTTTATTGGAAGGAGGACCAGAATTAGAAGCAGGCCTCAATTTCTATTTGAGCAAAATGAACTAATGGTTCGCTGAAGTTTTTGACAATTGAAATTGCACCCACATTTTCAAAGTTAAACACATTTCTTTTAACAACAGTAGTTTCTGCTTCAGCCCTCTCCCCCCTCCCCCTGCGCAGCGGCTGCAAACTCACTGATGCGCCTGCAGCCTCTTGGAGTTGCTGCTGCTCTAAACATTAAAATAATTATTTCATTTTCTGTTCCTCACTTCTGATTACCTTCAATGGTGTCTGTTTGTTGCAACCACCAGGTACAAAAACTAACTTGTTTTTATTTGACTATTTTTCTGTCCTGCCTGTTTATTATCTTCCTGCATCTCCTCTCAATCCTAAAGAAAAACTGCTACCTGGGTTCAAATATATTCACCTTATGAGTTACCTTTGAACTGCAGTTCTAAAAGATCTACCGACCGCAAAAACAGCGGAGTGCTCGCCGGCCACACCAGTTAGGTGTGTCACCGAGGACAAAACAGGTGATGCGCCCCGATCCACAGCAGCGAAACGCATCAGGCACAAATAAAAGAATAAAAGACAGAAAACATAAAAGGAAATGAGCCGACATGAACGATCGCGTGTTAAATTAGTTTTTGAGGGGAAGGTTAATTTGCAAAAGGGTAAACGTCACAATTTGGATAAATGTCCGTTTTACGGTGGGTGTCAGTACCGACGCTCTGGCACAGCGCGTCACCTCCCGACGCGCAGGAGCTTGTCACCTGCTGACAGCAGGCTGCTTTCTTTTCCGAGGGCTGCATCTTGCTGGTCATTATCACGTGACAGCGACTAGTCGATGACAGGCATAAAAAGTCACTATAGAGCGGTGAAGTCGACTAGTGACTAGTTCATACAACCCCTACTGCTCCCCAGAGTGTTCTGCAGCATAATCAGCACGTTCTCTTTGAACTTTATATCAAATTTTCGCCTCCTCTTCGTCTCCGCACCGTTAAAGTTACCCTTGCGGTCTATCACTGGCAAATCAAAAGTGAGACAGATGACACAACCACCCCCCGTACTTGCTTGTTACCACATTCCACCCGGCCACAATAAGAGACCGGCCATTATTCACCTCCGCCGACTCCGACACTGGCCAAAATATGATACCCGGCAGTTAATTAAATGCAGGCTAATATTAGAGGATTTACGGTACTTGTGACCAATAAGCTGTGATACTCTTATTTAAATATAGAATATCACCCTGCCTGATCTTTATTGTGTTTAATCAGAAGATTCTAGGATTCTTTATTCATAAGGGGATTGTCCACAGTTTAGATTCAGAAAACTGTCAGGTTTACAAAGTAACAATTTATTTTACAAACAATTAAAACTTGACAAATCAATTGTCAATTGTCCAAGCGCTTTATGCTTGTTTGTTTTTGCAAGCGGAATTACTGCTCCATGCGGAAGACCACAGGAAGACGAAAAGTTACGCTGATTGGATACAATTCGGGGGAAGTACTGCCACCTAAAGGTCTGGCATGTCCTTAACAACGTATTTATCCGGGTACGTGTGGACAGAGTTTTTTTTTTAAACGAGGTGGTGTGGATGCAAGTTTTTGGAGGGGCGGATATTCGTTTAAAAAAAAAACCCGGCTACATGTGGACTAGGCCTCAGAAACACATACCTTCTTTGATCTGGAGGCTCTGATCTGGGTAAAAGGTTAATTATGTGTCATGGACTTAACTTTACCTTACTTTGCTCTTGTGTGAGTGCAAATAGTATGACCTTGACCTTGCAAACATGCTAAAACAATCATTGAGCACAGATTAATGAAACATTTCATTATTTTATAATTATTATAAGTAGCAATAAACAAATGTTTGTTTAATGATTATCTAGCTTGTAAATTTCAGAAGTTCATATTTAATTTTAAAAATCTTCTTTGTTTGAAGCGAGGAGTTTAGATAAAACGGTGCTCTGTGAGGGACCTTGGAAAGAACGGGATGTCAATGTTATGATTCCAGGATGTCAACATGCACTTCAAGATCTTGTGGCTTGTTGGCAGCTAGAATATAAAATCCACCTCATAGGATTGAATTAGGTCTGTAGATGACCGATGACCTGTAGGTCATCTGTAGGTGAAAACTGACCATTTGTGGACATTACACTGTTGGAGTTGACCCCATTCAGGATTGCTGCCACTGCTAGTTCATCTTATTGAATGAAAAATGACCCTACTGTCAGTTTTACAGACACTGAGCTAAAATGTGGTTTCATAGTAGCTGGGAGAATTCTGCAGTTTTGTCCTTGGGCTGAACACTTAACCCACCTTGCCTGCTGGTGGTGGTCGAGGGACTGATGACGTCAGTGCTTGTCAGCCTTTCCATCTGTCAGTGTGCCCCAGGGCAGCTGTGGCTACAATGTAGCTCATCACCATCAGTGTGTGAATGTGTGTGTGAATGGAAGAATAATACGTTGTAGTTAAAAGCGCTTTGGGGTTCTTTGACTCTGGAAGGCGGTATAGAGAGCCTAAGTCACTTCCGCATCATGGGTCCCCGGAAGAACGCAAAAATGAATGCAAGTCAACGGGGCTAAAAATGCTATTTTCTAATGTGCTTAGCCTTACGCCCTGGATCGCACTTATGTTGTACTGCAATTTAAATGAAAAGTAATGATGGGTTTTTGTACCACACCAGTCACGTACTTATAGATTTTTTAGCTTGCAAAAGTTCGTAATTAGCATGACTACAAACTAGAAGTCGGTACATCGCACATGATCTCCTCTCCCCTAACGTAACTGCTACTTACCAAATGACCAGATTTATGGTGGTTCTTTCCTCCTGTGGGAAGTTTGCTGAACTTACAGCCATTTTCCCTCAGTTTTCTCCGTGTCTGGTTCGATGACATCACTTTCGTGAAGTGCATTTGTAGTCCTGGACTTATTTTCACACAAAACCTAAAATATTCCTGTCCGTTCGAAAATAAGCACGTTTTTGGTATCAAAATGCGTCTTTAAAATTCACGGACATCATTTGTGAAATCCATGGCAGAAAACAAGCAGAATTAGAAAATAGCGTTTTTAGCCCCATTGACTTGCATTCATTTTTTCGTTCTTCCAGGGACCCATGATGCGGAAGTGACTTAGGCTCACCATACATGCGGGTCATTTATCATAGTCATGTGACTACTACACAAAATCATGTGACTGCACTCCATTTGTAGCACAGTATCTTAAAGGAACATGAACATTTGTAACCTAAACCCATCTTTTCATTTTTTCCCAAATACCTAATTATCGACTTGGGCAAACTGATGTTGGTAATGGATATACATTTTGGTATCAATACATTTTCAGTATAAAACACATCTCTACCTAATGCTGGTTTCACACTAAAAGCATCAACGGTGCAAAACGGCGTACTTGCTGTGCTCTTCGCTGGACTCGCAAGATCATAAGATTCCTCGAGACTTCATGTCATGGCTCGTTTATGCAATTCGCCATTAAACCAAAAAGGAAGAAATCTCATTTGATATCACTGTTTGATGCCGTATATGATGTTGTTCTCCACTGCCAGGATTGAAAACATACCGCTGCACTTGTGGAACGATTCTGTGAGTAAATACGTTGTTGGGTCACATGTAAGATTCATATATATGAAATTGCATCACAGCAGTACTTTTAGTTTGAAATTTTCCAGTGATTTTACACTGAAACCATGTGTGATTTCCTGTCTAGCCCTATGTTAACTGCGGAAATTGACGCATCCCAGAAGCGGCACGTGGCAAAAATAGAACCTGATCCTATGTTTAGCGGCGTGCCGCTTCTGGGACGTGCCTGGAAATTGCTGCGTGGCTGCTGGTTTGAAACCGTCCATAGACTATAATGGATTCTATTTGAAGCAGTGACGTTCCGCTGCTGTTCCACGCCGCCGATGCTTTCAGGGTGAAACCGGGGTTAGGATGTTATTGCTCTTTCAATATGGAAAATTGGTAAGAAAGAAAGATTTGACAAATCATGTCTAACTTGGCAACAAATTCCTCTTGAGATGTGGAAATATTCTTAAGAAAAGCACAAAAAATGTGTTTATTTGTGCTTTTCAGGATTTATTTAATCTAGGCTTATTTTAGGTAAACTTTAACTTAAATTTAAACCTAAACCATGCTGTAAAAACTTGTTTTCATTTAGAAACATTGTCCTTTATAGTCTAGGACCAAATACTTTCAAGCTACTAGGTTTAGAACATGAGCAGTGGAGTAAACATATTTACTACATGTGGACTTGGATCCACATTTCCAGGGTGTACCAGCTGTTGGTTTGCCTTTGAGACTCTTTCTTATCTCTCTCCAAAGTAAATTAAAAACACACAATCAGTCCAGCACATCAGATTATCACCTATCCATCTTTTAGGTCCATTTCCTTTGCTTCTGCCCAGGCTCCAGAGCAGGAATGCGCTCATGCTCAAGGAGCACCTCCACAGGCTAACTCTCAAAGACCCCGCTTGTCCCAGGAGGGCAGTAAGCACCGACTGAGCTGATTTAACACCAGCCCGCTAAGTGAGAGTGGAGTAAAGGAATGCAGAGTAACAGCACAATACACAGCCTCGCTTAATGAAGTGTTCTGAAAAGGATTTGCGTGAAAATGGGGTGATAAGCTGCCGTTAGATATATGTGCTTTCACTTCCACGGTAGTTCCTTGGCTACGCATAAGTCGGTACAAAGTCAAACCATAAGCTGTGCACTGACTGGCTACATTTCACTGCCTAGAGGTTTCTGTAATTCTGCCTCCTCCTTTTCTTCCTCATGTCCCCATCTCCCTATCCCTTCCCCCTCACTATGCTTCACTGGGCCACCTGAGGCGGGATATGTGCTGGTGACAGCTTGAGGGGAGATGTACTCAGCCTTTCCCTCTTAGCTGCAGGATGGTGTAGAAAAGAGAAGGTTGTTACAGATTAGAGATTTCACAGAGAGGAATTCCACTGTGCTGATTTGCTACAAAGCCAGCTGCCTTTTCAGCAGTTAACCATAGATTTTCTTTGATTTTGTGTAACCAGATAGTTAAGATATCAACACTTGCAGTTGTCTTTGTCCTTTTGAAACACAAAAGGTGAATATTACAGTCAGATAAGTTAAGTCTTAAAAAATCTGAGATGACTTCAGAATATTGAAACGGTTTGAAACATTTGGAGGACATCACACTCCTGTTTTTTGCCTTCACTGTCTGTAGGTTAGGTTGTCCTGCCACAGAACAAATATGTCAGTCATAAACTGATGCCATTCAGTAAAGCTCTTAGTTTTCTGTCTTTTTACTTCAAAATAAAAGGCACTAAACTCCCCGAAATCTTAAAAATATAAGGAAAATCAAAAAGCCATCGATCATGTGAATATTTTGAAAGTTAATGTTATTTTTATAGATTGATTTTTACTAGAATGAAAAAGTTAAACTGACAATGCACCATTAAGTAGAACATTGCACATGTTTCTGTTTAACTGTTTCCTCTAGATTCAAGATGGGGTTCATAGCGTGACGTCGTCAACGGATGGAAGACATTTTGTAATTTTAACATCTAAAGCTACCGCCCCTGCTCCTCTTCCCCTTCAGCAAGGAACTGAACACCAAGTCTTGTATTGCACACATGCACACAAATAGCCTTGGAGCGCTAATGGACAAGTAATGTTTTGGATATGTTCTGGTTCAGACACACGTGATTCTAACTGCAGAATTATCTCCCAAGCCTTCATCGAGTTCTTCAGGAGAGTAATCAATCACTCATTTTAATCAAATCTGCGGTGTTCAAGCAGGGAAATGTCAGCAACAGTCAGGATTACGTCACTCATGATAGAAGCCCACCTCTGCTAATGCTACAACAGGATAAAGCAATAGTCTGATGTAGCATATGGGTAAAAACTACACTAATAACTTAGCTCCATATGCAAAAGATAAATCCCTATTAGGGCTCCTCCCTCCTCTTCTACTGTTAACTTGGTTTATAGACTGACATAAATTAATTGCTGGTTGACTTAGCATTTAAGCTAGTTTGATTGTGTTGACTGAGGCATCCATGTTACCCCGTGGTGCATGCTGGGAACCGGGGCACTTTCTTATTGGGTGTTTCTCAATGTCAAGGCGCCTGGCCTTGCGAGGCGATGTCTTGCGAGGCCAGGCATCTTGCTTACGAGGACACTGTCCTTCCTCTGTGAAAGAAAACTGTTAAATGGAACAGACTTGCATCACGTGACCGCGGTTTCCACGGCGATCACGTGACGTCATGTGTCACGGGAGATAACGTTATATTTTAAACATTTTTTTCCAATATAAATATATAACGAGTCTTTAACTTTTTAAACTGTGTATATGTTTATTAAATTAAAAATATAAGTGAGTTACAACCTGCTAGCCACCAAAGCTGCAACCACTAAGCAACTAATTAACCATAGATAACTTCTTTGGATCTAAAAAAAATTTTTACATTAGCTGACTTACTTTTAAACTTGAAAATTGTCCCTGAAGTAGCTGCCGGCTTCTGATCCGCCATCCTTTTGAAAATACTGCAGTGCATTCTGGGTAATTTTTGACCAAGGCTAGGCTACAAGACAAACCCCGTGTATCCTAGCTCAGTTAGCTAAACGGCTAACAAACAGAGAACACACGCCTCGGTAGAACATGAACATTGGAATACGTCTTGGTGGCCCCCGATGAGATATCTCCTAGGCAACCGGGGCGGGGCCAAGACATCAAGGCAAGGTTCCTTGGCATTGAGAAATACCCATTGATTCACAACTCCTGCTTGTGCATACATAACTCTATTGGTCAATGCTCTAGGCTCACATAAACTGTTTGTTTTCTGTAGGGGCCAAGGGAGTGACTATAGGGGAAATATTACCTACTTTCTATTAGAACATGGGCAGATAGTTAAACGTAAGCACTTTTAAGTTACTAAAAAATTGAACTACTTACTCCAGCTTTAACATTCACTTTTGGCGTGAACAAAGATTCATCCCCCTAGTGGCTGGTTCCAGTACAAGTATTACGTCTTGCCTCATAAATAACTGAGTTGGGTGTTGACTTTTGTTGATTCTCACAATTTGTACCTTGCTGCTTCATGTTCATAATTCATTCATCTAATATGTTTAGTTGTAATTACTTATGTTTGGTATGCAATTACATTAAATACACTAATGTATTCTACAATCAACAATAGTTTTATATCCCTTTTCAAATGGGTCTTGGGTGGGGACATGGTGAGGGTTAGTGAATGAACCAGCAACCCTCTGGTTGGAAGTCATCTGCTCTTTGCCTAAAACCACAAACTAGCCCCAACCCTATCACTGCTACAGTCAAACATTTAGGATCAGATTAGATGCTCATTTGGCTCAGCATCTATAGAAATGGTGTCGCTGCAGAAAGACAAGCACATAGCCCCTCCCTATAGCAGCTCAGCACATGAACAATGGCTGCTATTCACAACGCCGGGGCTTTTGGTGTCACCAGCACAAAGCTAACTTGCATTGTTTGTATCCTTTTAATCATTATCTGGGATCTAAAGTGCACCAGTCCCAGTTTTTACAACCATTTTCTAATTTTTACATCTTCCTGCTGTTTAAGTGTTCTTCCTGATGCTCTCCTGCTTTAACAAACATCATCTGTCATAAGTGGCAGAATCTTGGCAACTTTTTAGGGAGTTTTTGCTTTCATATTCACACAGAGGTTCTGCTTTTTTAATACAAAATATTTTTTTTACACAACAACTTGACATTTATGAGTAGTAATCTACATGAAAGACATTTTTGCTCTAAATTCATCTTTGGGTAGAGTTGACCATTGGTTTATCAGCAGTAAGATGGCCATTGTGGGATGTGGTTGTGGGTTCGTATATGTCTCAGATAAATGTGCGGCTGAGATGGTGAGAGTCTATAGGCCTCAGGAGGGCATTTGGGCCTAAATAACACACTTCTTTATTGCTATCCTGTGTCTGCAGTTAGTTAGACCAAGTAAGTGCAGCGTTCCCTTTTATGAGATGTATTGTTGAGTCTCTTATATGTGTCCCCAGTCTCTAAAAGAAAAACTGACTAGTAGATGTTGGCTGGTAATATTAGAAACACGCTTGCTGTTCCGTGTCAGTGAGACGAACCAGCACTGTAAATGACTTCATTTATTTCATCTCTGAGAGGGAGAGCTTCCAACCAGAACATTGGCAAAACAATACAGTGATGTGGAACGAGATGGCTGCAAAACAAAGCAAAACAAAAAATTATGCTGGAAGTTGTTGAAGGAACTTTTTGTTTGTGCTACTTTAAAAAAATGTATCTTTATTAAAAACTTTCAAACAAATATTTGACTGTTTTAAAGTCATTGCTATCCACATTAAATATTAGTCTAAAACATTCAGGGCATGATTACGTTTAATTAATAGTGTCACGTTGAGGTGTGGGTGGTGGCGGACCATGTGTGGTGCTGACCAGGAGGCAGGAATGCAGGCTCAGGTAACGTAAACATGGATTTAATGACAGAGGATACAGCAGGAATCAACAAGACACAACAATGATCCGACCAGGGACACATGAAGACGGGAGGTATAAATACACGGGGAACAATCAGGAACACATGGGCAGGTTAACAAGGGGCAGGTGAGACCAATAAACAACTTAATCAGGGGCAGGAGAGAGTAGGAGTCAGAGGGAGGTAGGAGCAGATCCTGACAAATAGTCTTAAAATGAATATCTTTCATTTGAAAATACATATTTTTCAGAAAAGGCACGTTGTAGGAAAAACCCTTTGCCTGAAGTCCGCATCGATGCAGACTTAGGCGAAGTGCGGATCAAGTGTGCGAAAGGGGCATGGTCACTTGAGAATTGGGACACTCTACACACTCAAGTCCCTGGCCTGGAACGCACATTTGAAGGGCAATCAGATCAATCAGATTTTATTTAGAAAGTGTTTTTCAAACAAAAGGGCGACTCAAGAAGCTTTACAGAAATAAAACGACCCCAAATTCGTATAACAGTTTTAACACACACACACACACACACACACACACACACACACACACACACACACACACACACACACACACACACACACACACACACACACACACACACACACACACACACACACACACACTAACATCAGTAAAAATTACATTGTTATATTTTGCTGAGTTCAGATGAGCCGTGAGTATAGGGACTGGGCCTATGGTTTCCTACTGATCTTGCTCACCAGTACTTCCTGAAACAGGAGCGCCAGAGCTTTTCCCCACAGAGCTCGACTCTCGAGGCATTCAGTCATACTAGAGACCACTTCAGTTTGTGTTGAAAAACGAGTGAACTTGGTCTTTAATAATATTAGATTTTTCTTGAATTAAACTAAAAAACCTTGAGTTCATGCACAAAATGAGTGGATATAAATACATTTAATCCCATAGATTGATTTTGTTTTAATCTGCACAGGTTTGAGTTATTTTCTTTCCCAGGGCCGTTTTTGAAACAGTTATCACACATTTATTAACTTTCTCCCACTATTGCTTACATTTTGCTGCCGGTAACAGTCTGTCGGATTTCCTGAGTCTGCTGAATAGTAACAAGTATGCTGGTACATGACGGCTGTTTGTGTTTAGCATCTATAGAGGAATTTATTTACTTTATTATTTTTGACACAAACATTTATTTTTATGACCAGATTAGATTCTGATAGTCAGAGATAAAGCTCACTTTGACCTGGCGTTTATCCCATCAGTACAATTTCTGATATAAAAGCTTATTTATCAAAAGTTTAGCATTGAAAAGCATGGTTGTGTAACAGTTAAAAAAAGAAAAGAAAATGCATGGTTGTGTGTAGCAAAAAGCATAAAACCGAGTTTCTACTTTTAATTTGCTGCTTTTGTTTCCTTACTTCTCTTCAGTGAAACTTGGACTCCTTCACTTTGACTTGTTTGCAAGCTCTTCCCTCCCTGCCTGATTTAAGAGATGAGCGCCAAGTCGATCATCAACAAGGAGCTCTTCACGCCTCACGATGAGAAGATGCTTGCTGCGGTGCAGGTGAAGCGGAGGACAAAGAAGAAAATCCCTTTTTTGGCCACTGGTGGTCAGGGAGATTACATGACTTTCATCTGCCTCTCAGGTGTGAGCTAATAAGCACCTCTTTGTTTCTCTGCTGTTTGTGTTTAAATTAGTTTATTCATCTGTCTCTGTGTGCGATCTGGTAAAAAACACCCCTATTAATTCTCCTTCTGATGTTTACATACTTTCATGTCTTCTAAGGTAATTTTAGATTCAGTAGATTTAAGCTGGCCATCAGATTGGTTGTTTTATTAGATAAGATTTAAGCTGGAATTGCATTGTTTTCCTTTGAGCAGGAAAATGGTCCCAACAGTCTTGATGGCTTCAACACAGAACAAACATCTGGTTCAGCAGCATGACATCTGTGTGTTTTCACACAAAACAAACCATAAATAGCAGAGTGATTTCAGCAATGATGAACGAAGTTTGCTGATTGTGCTTGTAATTACTTGTAATTATCATTTAATAAGGCTATTGATTTCTGTTTCAGTGTTGCTGCTCAGAAAGTTCATTTAATTTTCAAAA
Organism: Nothobranchius furzeri; assembly: GCF_043380555.1. NCBI lineage: Eukaryota > Metazoa > Chordata > Actinopteri > Cyprinodontiformes > Nothobranchiidae > Nothobranchius > Nothobranchius furzeri. Next base: position 25,727,787 of record NC_091758.1, read on the forward strand.
TTATGTCTGATTTCATGCAAATCTAAGGTTTGGCCAGCATTTAATTTGAATTAGGGGTGCACCATTTGCAGTTTTTCGCCAATCACAGATCTTGATCTTGAGAATAAGCTGACTTGCTGATAAAGATTTTTGCCGATACCGATTTTGTCTGAACTAAAAGCAGATTATGTTGATGTTTCATTTTCCTTATATTGAGAAAACCAACATGAATACTCATGAAACGAAATAAGTTTCAACTGGACATGAAGTAATGTTCTCAAATATAAATGAACATCTTTAGAATTGCTATTTGAACTAAAAACTCCTATTTGTTCTTTTAGACTTTCATTTTTCCGATTTTGAAAACAAAACTTTTGTACCTGTTTCAACACACAAAAATTATTCTACAGCATTGATTTGCTTTAACATTAACTAGGGGTGCACTGATTGCAGTCTTTGGCCGATCACAGTCACAGATCACAGTTATTCCACTCTGGGCTTCTGTGTTTACACGCTGATGCTCTCATAATAAACTATTTGTGTTCAAAACGTCACTAATGAACCTAAAGTTACAGAGAAAGGTCACCGTTTGTCCAAAGGGCTTATGATGAGTCATTTCTCCTTTTCATGTGTAAATTGTTGATATTCACTTTTCAAAATGTCAGTCCTCTCAACTGCAGTGTTCCCCCCCCCCCCCCCCCCCCCCCGTGTTTCATTTCAGCATGAATCTCACCACCCCGACTCAACCAGAATGATCTGTTGAATTATAACTTTTAACAACTCCTTGGATGTGTTTTGTTTCTCTTCCTGATTTATTTATTTATTTATTTAACTTATGTTTTTCAGGAGGATAAACTGCTTGAGATGTAACATCTCGTTTTCGAGCAGGTCCTCCTACAACACAACCAATAACAAATAAGGTGGCAGAGTTAGAAAGTTATAACAGACTTAAAAAAAAAGGGAAAGTAAATAATAGTAAAATCAACGATATGTATAAATATATATATATACACACGTAAATATAAACACATAAGCATGGATACATAGATACCCACACGTGTACATACGTACATACATACCTATATACCAATTTAAATTAAATAAATCTGCTGTGAGGCACTCAAAGAGAAATAAGGGCAAAAAATTACATTGTAAATAAACCTAAAGTGAAGTAGTATCCCAATTGAATACAAAGTTTGGCAACGAAATACAGCATGTTAGCCATTGAATGCACAAAATCATCATAGTAAAGATTAAACAAAGCAACTACAGCTTGGCTTTACATAAGCATAAACAGTGCGGGAAAATTTACGAATAGTTGAGATGGATCTTAATTCAGTGGGTAATTTATTCCAGTCCTGAGGAGCTTTAACACAAAAGGCGAGTCTACCCACCTCCTTTTTAAAACGAGGAACAACAAATGATGGAAGAGTAGTTAAGCGGGTGGAATACAAGGAATCAATGGGAACCAAAAGTGTTTTTAGATAAAGTGGAAAATCAAAATAAATGCACTTAAACATAATCTCCTAACCCTGTCTTTGCCTGCTCTTGTCCTGTGATTTAATCCAGAGCGTCTCTTTGCATTTTCCTCTGGATTTTTATTTTTATTTTTCTTCTTTTTGTCAACAATGGATCTGGTCAGCTGGTCTCTAAATGCAGTTGATCAAATTTTCTCCACCCAAAGAATGGCTGAGGGAGAGCCTTCCTGCCCTGACGGAACACACTCGACTGGATACGTGATGGATTCCTGTGGCGAGTGGAAGACGATGTGTCTGTCGCTGCTGTCCATAGGGACGTAGAAGATATTTACATAATTGAACTCATGATAATCCAGTTTGTGCTGTTTGAAGGGGGCGGGTTCTTGGTGTGTCGCCCCTGGACCTCTACAAAGGGATGTGTTGTGTTGTTAACACTCACTCATAAGTTGCACAAGCAAAATAGTGAGCTGGATGCTCTGACCAGCAACTGGCTGCAGTTTCTGAACTTGTCTACAAAGTGGATAACAACTTAATGAAGTTCTCATCAAGGCTTGGTAGAAATTGACCCATCCATCCATGTTCATTCGCGTATCCGGAGTCGGGTCGTGGTGGCAGTAGCCTAAGTCGAGAGGCCCAGACTTCCCACTTGGGCCAGTTCCTCCGGGGGAATCTCAAGGCATTCCCTGGCCAGGTGAGAGACATAGTCCCTCCATCGTGTCCGGGGTCTCCCTTTAGGCCTCCTCCCGGTTGGACGTGCCCGTAAAACCTCACCAGGAAGGCGTCCAGGAGGCATCCTGACCAGATGCCCGAGCCACCTCAACTGGCTCCTCTCGATGTGGAGGAGCAGCGGATCTACGCCGAGCTTCTCACCCTATCTCTAAGGGAAAGCCCAGCCACTCTGCAGAGAAAACTCATTTCGGTCGCTTGTATCTGCGATCTCGTTCTTTCGGTCACTACCCAAAGCTCATGACCATAGGTGAGGGTAGGAATGTAGATCGACCGGTAAATCGAGAGCTTCGCCTTCTGACTCAGCTCTCTCTTCACCACGACAGACCGGTACAAAACCCGCATCACTGCAGATGCAGCACCAATCCACCTATCGATCTCACTCTCCAGTTTTCCCTCACTTGTGAACAAGACCCTGAGATTCTTAAACTCCTCCACTTGGGGCAGGACCTCATCCCTGACCCGAAGAAGGCATTATACCTTTTTCCGAATCAAGACCATGGTCTCAGATTTAGAGGAGCTGATTCCCATCCCAGCTGCTTCACACTCGGCTGCGAAGCGCTCCAGCGAAAGCTGAAGATCACGTTCTGATGAAGCCAACAGGACCACATCATCTACAAAAAGCAGAGACCTGATCCTCAGCCCACCAAAACGGATGCCCTCCACACCTTGGCTGCACCTAGAAATCCTGTCCATAAAGGTTATGAACAGAATCGGTGACAACGGGCAGCCTTGGCGGAGTCCAACTCTCACTGGGAACAAAATTGACCCAGATTATAAAATTCTGTTCTCTTAATCTGGCTCCCCATGTTGGCCTTGGAAGGCCAATCATCTTAAACTCCCCTGGATATTTATGTAGACCGAGACTTTGTCCCACCCTCCCTTGATCCTCACATGGGCCCATGACCTTCTTGGATCAATTCTTCCCGAGGTTCTGTTACATCTTAGATGGGGAGTGGGACAGAACTGACAAAAAGCTGCTCTTTCTTCTACATCTTCATCATCATCTTCTTCTTCATCTCCTATACATTGGGAAATTAGCTTCCAATTTACTTGTACAATTTTTCGGTTGACTTTACAGTTTATAGAATGTACATTTGAAATGTAAACTAATTAGAAAATGTTCATTAATTTTACATATGAATGTGGGTCGAGGGAATTTGTGCCGTTTAATGTAAATTTTGACACCTCAATAGAAAAAAGGTTTAACAGTGGCCAAATAAAGAAAGATCACTCAATGTGTTTGCACCAAAGAGCAAACTCAAAAGTGTATCCTATGCGGAGATGACAATTCCCCCTTAGTCCACTAGAGGCTGGCTTCAGAATAGAGGTCGTGATCATGTCGTCAGCAAATAAAACCTTTATCTCTCATCTGGACGTTTACATCTGCCCACAGCGCAAACAAGATAGCCGAAAACGTCCGCTATGCAGAGCTGCAGCTGCAACAAGTTGTCGTCGGTGCTCCAGTCTTAGGTCTTTCACATGGATCCAAACCATTTATAACATTGATTCTGTCCATGTACTGGTCCCTGATGCCTTTATTGAACGTATCCCAGTATATTCTGCATCCCTTTTGGGATTTTAACATGTTTAACACTTACTTTCTCTCAAACCTGCTTCTTTTCTGCAACATATTGTTAGTTTACATGGTTTGTAAGGCCATCAACATGTCTGTGCACATCCTATTGAGCAAGTTCCCGTTGACTCCCATGTTTAAAAAATTCCAACTTCACAGCAGAAATAAATGTTTACAAAGATGGCAGTGGTGGGAGCCGCCCACCGGGCTTCAGTTCAGCTCTTCAGAAACCTACGGGTGATGGCGTGGAGGGTCCGTTCATTGTTTCTACAGTCGATAGTTTGTTTTCTTAGATTTTTTTTTCCAACAGTTTTTTTTGTGTAACAAAAGGTTGTTGCCTCTCTTTGATCACACCTAACAACCTAATTTATTTGATGGAAAGAGGAAAACCCCCATTCCAGGATATTAAAAGTTCAGCTCTCAATAATCTGTTTTCACTTCCAAAGAACCCCCCACACTCCTTTTCTATTTAATGTGCAGACACAGCTGGTTTGTTTGTCTTCTTCCTTAAGACACTATCTGGTTAGCAACCATTACTTCTTTTTATCACAACCACATGCAACCAGAGCTGTTTCTGTTGACACATCAAAGCTTTATTCTTTCAGAATAAAATAAACTCCAGAATCTGACATTCACACCAGCATAACTGAATGCGTGTTAGGATATAGGACTTTTCGAACATGTCTCCTAAAGACGTGGCGGTGGGAGTCAATTCCAACTGCCTCAGAAGTTACCATTAGAGGCGTATTTATAGAGATCTATTTGTTCTTTGTCATGGACTGCAAGGATGGAAGGGTTTAATGTTTGACTAAATGGACTCTGAGCTTTTACGTTCTCACTTCATGGATCATTTTTACAGCTTAAACGACTAGATGCCATCTCGGCATTGTTTCTTTGAGGATTTATTGAGCCTTTATGTTTCTTTTTCTTTGTTTCCTTTTTTAACAAAATAATAGATGTGCCCAATCTTTATTTCAACCATTCATAAAGACAAACCTTTGTTTTTCTGGCGGGGGGGGGGGGGGGGGGGGGGGGGGGTTATCCTATATGTACAGTTAGATGCAAAGCAGTGATGCCAAAATAAAAACGAGGAAGCTCCAAACTGCCCCAACATATTGATCTTTTTGCCTCTTCCTCTTTTCATTTGAGAATCTCCTGACTCAGCGGATGTTTTGCAACGCGTGTGAGATTTCACCATTATGCCATTCAGTTGGGCTTTCCCCCCCCCAGCAACTAATCCATTGTTCTGGCTTTTATGCATGCATTTCTTTATATTAAAACAATACGTGTGAAACCAGCTTGCAAAAGCCTCCCAGAGTGAGGAACAATGCGACTTGGTGTGAGTTTAAAACATGCACCGTTTGATGGTGAGGGGGGATGGGGGTCTCTTGACAGCCTCGTGGATACAGTAGCACATAGCGGAGGCCTGAGGGCCATGCAGTGGCTGAGTTATGTAATCTGTGGGCTGTCATTACTAAATGAAGCCTACAGTGTGAGGAGCCGTACTGTAGAGACAACTCTTCACTCTTAAGCTGAGCGGGATGCTGAGATGAAACATCAGGCCTTCTCTAAACCCTGGATCACATGTAACGGGCCCTCTTAGATCCAGTAAGAATATTTTCAACCAATTTAGAAGTTTTACATTTGCAGTTTTTAAGGTTACATGCTATTTGGAGTTAAATTCTCCGTCCCCGTGCATATAATACAAGGATGTTGTGCAACTGCTTGTTTGACTACAATATTCAGTAGAAGCTCCTCTCTGTGTGGGTGACTGAGTCTTTGAATTGTCTGTTTGCTGAATGCAGGGCTGTTTGTCCACAGTGAGAGCTGCATTTATCAGTAAAACAAAACAAAAGCCTGGACAGCTGCCACTTGGAGAGCAGCACGTCTTGTGTCAGAATAGCATGTGGCTCTAAAAAAACAAGGCTGATTCGGCTGACTTAGCAAACCGTTGTTTGCCTTGGGGGTGAAAGCTTGGAAATCAGTCCTACATTAGCGAAGGAGACAATTATGTCCTCGAATCCTTGCTGTAATAAACACTGATACCAGGAGGACTCGAGGTCCAATTCAGAAGTGTACAAGTTTAATTAAAATGGCCATTTTTCATGCTTGTTTAGGTTTTAATAGCTTTTGTGTGTTTTAACTAAACTTGTATTTAGTAGCTTTAAGGGCTTGCTTATCAGTGATTATTTGTGCTACGACCTTCATGAGAACAAAACTAAGATCATTTGAAATTCATAATATATTGAGTACAAAGTAAAGCCTGACTAAACATATATTTTTCTGCTCCTCTCTGCTGATGATGCCAAACATTAATCATCTTCATGTTGCTGGGAGTCTGGCTGCATAATTTCCTTCCTCTGTCATTGTTTCATTCCTAGCTCTTCATGACCACCAACAGAGATAAAGACTGCTTGCACAGAATCTGGAAGCACATCATGTTTGAGTTGTAAAAAGCCAGCGGATATTAGTAAACCTGCAGAAAAGTGGAACAACTGCAGTCATTCTTCTCTTTAACAATACCAATCGGTGTTGCACCTTATTTTGTTTGGAAAGCTTGATCAGCTTTACCTTTTATGGTGAAGTATTTTCCCTTGCAATGGGGGCAGTACATACCTAAATAACTGCAATCAAGTGATATTTTTGTGTCTGAGTAAGAACTTACCAACGGATGGCCATTAGGGTCAAAAATTTCGAATGAGTACCTCAGATTGTTTAACCTCCAGCAAAATGACGAGCACATCATACTCCCTTTCATCACTGGCAACGAGCGAAGAGGTAAATCTGTAAAATAAGGTTTATGAATGGTGAAAGTTTTTTTAACCACTTGTTACAAATCAGTAAATGCTTTTTGTCCTTTCAGGCTCATGTAGAAGGAAACATTACTTCTAATATGGCGTCGCCTGGAGACATTGACCCAATCCCAATACTTGCACTGTACCCTGCGGTCTTCAGCAAAGTGCACCTGGAGAAAGTGCACAGTAGGGTTCGAGTGCGTAGTACACAAGTGTGCAAATAATAGCCAGATTGAGACAGGGAGCATTATGTCTTTGATCGCAACGCATGCTGGGATGCTAGTCACTGTGAAACTTTTTTTTTTCCAGAAACCTTTATTAACAACTTTCAAACAAACAACAAAGCAATTGCTGCTTTGTCTAAAACATTCAGAGCATCAACTAATTGTCCTAAAATGAACTAATTTTATTAGAAAACACATATTTTCAGAAAAGGAACTTGAGCCATTTCTCCCGCAGCAATGACTTGTGGGTAATACCCTTGCCTGAGGTCCGTGTCGCTGCGGGCTTGGGTGAAGTGCAGAGTATGGGTGCAATGGGGGCGTGGTCAACTTCCACACTTGAGAATCGGGACACCCTACGCACTCGCATCCCTGGCCGGGAACGCGCAATTGAAGGGCACAAGGGTGCAAGTGCGAGTATTGGGATTGGGCCTTGGACCTGCTCACGTGTTATTTAGACCCGGTTTTTATGGTCATATGTTATTAAGCTGCCAATATTGTTCAACAACTGGGCATCATTTAATTCATTTTAAACAACATTTTGATGGATATTTCCAGAGATTAACGGTAAAAACAACACATTGTCTTTAAGCATTGTGCATCCTAGAAATAAACAGCACAGCTAAACCTGCTAAACCCTACACCTAAAATGTGCCTGCAACATTTTCCTGTTTATATTCACTTGTTTGGAGCTTCCGGTATTTGTAAATGGCACCTGAATGGTACCTGGTTGACAGCACTTGTGTGTGTATGGGTCCTGATGGACTGTTTTTGCCTCTTCAAGATTAGGATAAGGTGTAACAGGACAACTAGAAGCTGGTGTTACTTTAGGCAGAGGCAGAATTACTTGTTACCATTTTAAACTTTGAACCAGGTTCTGTGAGACTGAAGTCAAGCGGCTTTCAGTACCTGCTCATTGCAGCTCTTCTTGGCTTGACTTTACTCGACTCAGCTGTACTCCGTTTTGGTGGATGGGCTTGTCATGGTGGAGAGGACCCCGGAGTTTGAAATGTTTTGAGAGGTGATCTGTGTGTGACGAAACACAACACAGCTCAACAATAGATGACTTGATGGCGATCTTCACCCTTCTGCTTTTTGTCAGACTCTGATAAAAAGAAACCTGGGAAAGGCTGCAGCAGCAGGGTGCAACACCCGGGTGTCAACCAGTAACCAACAGTCTTCTGACATCCTGTTTTCAGGCTTGGTATGCTTTGATCCAGAGTGAAGTCGGTACTGGAAAAGGAATAGAAACCTGGTACCTCTATTGGTGGAAACTTTTGGAAAGGAGAGGATCGAATGCCCTGCTGTGAGTCCAGACCTGAATACAACTGAAGACTAGTGTGATCAGCTTGGACATGAGGAATTGGATACCATTTCACATCAAAATGTGACCAGCATGAGGAAGAGAAGCTAATGGCGCTTACACATTCGCATCGGCACGGCCCCAAAGGTACCGAACGGCACAAGAAATTGGTTTCACACAGGTCAGATTTGCGTTTTTGGTGCCGAGGCGACTCTTTTT